>NC_066336.1:4246686-4380675 GCF_022539315.1 Serinus canaria | reverse complement strand
GAACACCAGGGCTTCAGTGTGCAGGGCTGGAATCTCTTCCCTCTGAGCTCCCTGTTAGGATAACAGAGGTTTCTTTGCCGAGTCCTGTGCAAACCTCAAAGCCAGGACCAGGCTCCGGGAGCTTCCCTGAATGGAGCTTTTGTCTGGAGCCTGGGAGCAGAGCCAGCCTGGCCCAGGAGAGCTCACACAGAGGGGCTGGGGGTCCCCACCTCATCCTGGGGGTTTGGGCACCTGAATCCTGCCAGTGCTTCCAGAAATCCCGCTCTGAGCTAAAAGGGGTCTTTGGAAGAGCTGCTGTCACCCCAGGGACACCCTGCTCTGTCGGGGCAGGGAAGGGGGGACAGAGGTGGGCTAGAAATGCTTGGAGAGCCTGCCCCGTGCAGGCAGGAGCAGCGGGGAAAGAGGGAGCAGAGATGGGGTAAAAATGTCATCCCACGGAGATCCCTGCTCCATTGGGACAGGAGATCCTTGGATACCAGGGAAAGAGGGAGCAGAGATGGGGTAAAAATGTCATCCCACGGAGATCCCTGCTCCATTGGGACAGGAGATCCTTGGATACCAGGGAAAGAGGGAGCAGAGATGGGGTAAAAATGTCATCCCGATTGTGCCATCGATCCCCATTTGCTCCCCGTCTGCCTCCTGGGACGAGAGGGATAGGAGAGGAAAGGGAGAAACAGAGATGGGTGTGTAGGAAATTTCATAAGAGGCTATAGACAGCAGGGAAAGGGAGAACAGAGATGGGGTAAAAATTTCATCCCACGGAGATCCTGCTCCATTGGGGCAGGAGATCCTTGGGCACCAGGGAAAAGGGAGAACAGAGATGGGGTAACAATGTCATCCCACGGAGATCCCTGTCCGTTGGGACAGGAGATCTTTGGACAGCAGGGAAGAGGGAGCAGAGATGGGGTAAAAATTTCATCCCATGGAGATCCCTGCTCCGTTGGGACAGGAGATCCTTGGATACCAGGGAAAGAGGAAGGAGGAGTAACAATGTCATCCCATGGAGATCCCTGCTCCATTGGGACAGTAAATCCTTGGATACCAGGGGAAGAGGGAGCAGAGATGGGGTAAAAATGCCATTCCATGGAATTCCTGCTCCATCAGGGCTGGAGATCCTTGGGCACCAGGGGGAGAGGAAGGAGGGGTAAAAACGCTGCCATCACCCCATGGAGACGCCGCTCTGTTCCCCATGGACACCAGGGCAGGAAGGGAGGAGAAATGGGATGGAAACTGGGCAGGGGGTGAGGAGCTGGAGGTGCCAGTGGGAGAAATCCTGGATTGCCCCATCCATGGCCATGCTGGGGGATCCCCAGGAGGGGCACAGCTCTGAGCCCTCGGGCTGTTCTCCACCCCAGCTCCCTGCAAGTGCATTCCCAGCACATTCCCCACTCATCTCGGGGTCCTTCCTGACCTGGATCCCCTTTTCCCACAGCGAGGGCCACCAGGAGAGCCTGGCCCACGAGGGCCCCCTGGTCCCCCAGGAGTGCCAGGAGCTGATGGCATCGATGTGAGTGAGCAGGAACCTGTGCTGGCTGTGGGAGGGAGGGAGGGAGGGGACACGGAGCACAAAGGAGACATTGTGAGTGGCACAGGGCCGGGGGTGGCACTCAGTGCTGTTCCCACTCCTGACTGAGGGCAGACAGAGCAGCCCCAGCTCTGTTTGGGGCTGCACCCCAAATCCAGCTCCATCCACAGCTGGGGAATTGGGGCCTGGATTGGTTTTTGGGGAATGCAGGACAGGGAGGTTGGGGTGCAGTGGGGGATGATTGGGGCAGGGAGCACCCCAGAGGTGAAGGGGGGACCTGGGGGGGGACAGTGACATCCCAGTGGGGTTCCTGCAGAGGGATGTGGTGGGGACTGTGGCTCTGGATCCTCCATGGGCTGTGGGATGGGGGTCTGAACAGAGGGGAGCCCTGTGAGGCAGCAGAAAGTGCCTTTTTTCCAGAATGTGGTGTTATTTTAGTGTTATTTATACCCAGAGCAACCACAGCACTTCAGAAATGCCAGAACAACCCTCACAAAACCCCAGCACAACCCTCACAACATCCCACCAGAAACCCCACAAAAGCCACCTCAGAAACCCCATCAAACCCTCGCAAAATCCCAGTAAAACCCTCACAAAACCCCCAAAAAACCCTCACAAACCCCCCAAAACCCCTCACAAACCCCCCAAACCCCAGTAAAACCCTCACAAAACCCCAAAAAACCCTCCCAAACCCCAGTAAAACCCTCACAAAACCCTAGTACAACCTTCACCAATTACCCCTTACAAAAAAACCCTCCCAAACCCCAATAAAACCCTTCCAAATCCCCCAAAAACCCTCCCAAACCCCAATAAAACCCTTCCAAATCCCCCAAAAACCCTCCCAAACCCCAATAAAACCCTTCCAAATGCCCCAAAGAAACCCTCCCAAACCCCAAAGAAACCCTCCCTAACTCCACTAAAACCCTCCCAAATCCCCAAAACCCTCCACCCTTCCCAACCCCAGCCCCATCCTGCCCTTCCTGTGGGATCCAGCAGCTCCCTCCTGTGCCAGGAGCAGGACAGGGATGGGGGTCCCCAGGCTGGGCTCTGTGGGGTGTCCCCATCCCTTTCCCACCTCTCCCCTTTCCCCAGGGTGACAAAGGCCCTGCAGGATCTGCCGGCTCCCCGGTGAGTCCCCACCCCGTCCTGGCTGATCCCGCTCCTTCCACGGGGCCTCCTTCCCACCTGATCCCAACTTTTCATTTTTTCCAGGGTGTCAAGGGTGAGCCTGGAGCCCCTGGCCCGGATGGACCCCCAGGGAAGCCTGGCATTGATGTGAGAACTGTCCCCTGTCCCCTCCTGGTGTCCCTGTCTGTGGGGTCACAGCAAACTGCTCCTGTCCCCTGGGGACAACGTGCCCAAAGCACCTGGGGGATCCCAAATGAGCTCAGGAAGAGCTTTTGCCACCCTTTTCCACCTTTAGGATCCCAGCAGAGCTCAGGAAGAGCTTCTGCCACTCCTGCCCACCTTGGGGATCCCAAAAGAGCTTCTGCCACCCTCTCCCACCTTGGGGATCCCAAAAGAGCTTCTGCCACCCTCTCCCACCTTGGGGATCCCAAAAGAGCTTGGGAATTGCTTCTTCCACCCCTTCCCACCTCTGGAATCCCAGCAGAGCTCCTCTTGTTTCCCCCAGAATAAATCTGAAGCAATTCCCCACTTCCTTGGCACCCGTAAGGTGGCACCGGTGACTTTGCCACTGTCCCCTCCTTGGCACGGCCTGGCAGAGGTGGTGGCAGGAAGGGGACGGTGCTGCCACCTCACCCTGCCTGTCCCCAGGTCCCCTGGGGGTGTGATGGGTGCCTGGGGAGGTTTGGGTGGGTTCCTGCCCCATCCCAGGGATAAAACCTGGATCAGGGATGGGTGGAGCTGCCCACGTGTCCCTGCCAGGGCTGGATGTACCCAGGGTGTGGGTGAGGGTCCCTGCAGGGCGTCCCTGTGCCGTGAAATTCCTGATGGATTCAACCCAGCAAGAACTCCTGGCTGGGGAGGAGAAGGAATGGGAATAACTTGCTGGATCTCTTCCCTTGCAGGGCCTGACGGGAGCCAAAGGGGAGCCAGGAGCCACCGGCAGGCCAGGAACCAAAGTGAGTGAGGGGCAGCCCTGGGCTCCTCATGCCCAGGATCCCACCTGCCCAAATTCCCACCTTCCCAAATTCTCACCTTCCCAAATTCCCACCTGCCCAAATTCCCACCTTCCCAAATTCTCACCTGCCCAAATTCTCACCTTCCCAAATTTTCACCTTCCCAAATTCCCACCTTCCCAAGCTCCCTCATTCCCAGGCTCCCACCTTCTCAGGCTCCAACTTCCCAGATTTCCAGCTTTTCAAGGATCCCACCTTCCCAAATTTCCCACCTTTCCAATTTCCCATCTTCCCAAATTTCCACCTTTTCAAGGATCCCACCTTCCCAATTTCCCACTTTCCCAAATTTCCACCTTCCCAAATTCGTACCTTCCCAAATTCCCTCATTCCCAGGCTTCCACTTTCCCAAATTTCCACCTTCCCAATTTCCCACCTTCCCAAGCTCCCACCTTCCCAGGCTCCCCTTTCCCCCCCAGCCCCAGTCTGGGGCCACCCCATCCCTCTGGAAGGGATCCATGGATGCAGGAACTGCCTGATGGAATTCCTGGCCCTGAGGCTGCATCCAGGGAGGGGGAATTGGAGCAGCTGCCAGAGCAGATCCTCCTTTTCCAGCTCCTGACTCTCCCCTTGTGTCCTGGCAGGGCCAGCCCGGACTCCCAGGGCCACCAGGGCTCCCTGTGAGTATCTGCTGCTCCCATGGGTGGGGTGGGCACCCCCCAAGTCCCCCCTGCTCCATCCTCAGTGGTGGGGTGGGAATTGCTCTCCTTGGGGCAGGAATTCCGGAGGATTTGAGGGAATTTGAACCAATTGTAATTTTTTTTCTTGTCGCAGGGTCCTTCACTGCCAGGACCCCCCGTAAGTGCCACACTGGGGCTGGGATGGGTGACCTGGGGTCCTGCTTGGAATTGTGCAGGAGGAGCTCAAACCTCAGCACCCCCAGAGGGGAGGAATCAGGATGGGACCTCTCTCATTCCCTGAATTTCTCTCCCTTCTCCCTAAGGGGCTTCCAGGCCAGGTTGGACTTCCCGGGGAGATCGGAGTGCTGGGACCCAAGGTGAGGAGTCAGGAGGGGACAGGGAAGAACCTCCCCTCCATCCACCAGGAGCTGCTTCTGTGCCCTCCAGGGCTCCTGGGAGGATCAGGGATGATCCTGGAACGTGGGAATGCCCTTGGTGCCATCACCCTGGGCATGTCCCCATTCCTGCTGGGACATCCTGGCTCTCCACCTCCCCTCTCATCCCAAATTCTCCTTTCCTGGCCTTCTTTCCTAGGGTGACCCTGGACCTGATGGCCCCAGGGGTCCCCCAGGCCCTCCAGGGAAGCCTGTGAGTATCCCCCAGCCCCCTCCAGGAGGGAGAAGCTTCCCCAGGCTCATCCTGGGGACTGGGGCTGGAATTTGGGCTCTGGCTCTCACCTCCCACCCCACTCCTTGTTCCCTGCTCCTGTGAAACCATCCTGATGTAAAATCCTGGAATGCTGATGGCTTCCTTCCCTGCAGGGACTCCCAGGACACCTCCAAGGCCTGGAAGGCAGCGCTGATTTCCTGGTGAGAGCTGCCATGACCTTGTCCCCTGCTGTGACCAGGGTGTCCCCGTGTCCCCTCTCCCTCCCTCTCTTCCCGGGCTTCTCCTGGTCATTCCCAACTCATCCTTGTCCTCCCTCTCCTCCCAGTGTCCCACCAGCTGCCCCCCAGGTCCCAAAGGCCCCCAGGGACTGCAGGGACTGAAGGTAAGGAAGTCCTGGAGATGCCATGGGGGGGAAAAACGGGAATTGTCACCTCCAGGATGTGGTGGAGTGAAGGATCCTGCTCTGGATCTCTGGAGCACCACGACAGGGAGGCCTGGAGGAAAGGTCCCAGTGGGTCCCCAGCCCCTTCCTGCGGGTGGCACCCTGTGCCAAAGCCCCAACCACAGCTCAGGATGTCACCTGTGGGATTCTGAAACCCCCCAAAATGTCCCCAGTGGGATTTTGAGCCCATTCCATGCCACCTGTGGGATTCTGAACCCCCCCTAAAATGTTCCCAGTGGGATTTTGAGCTCCCCCTCGTCAGAGTCACCAGTAGAATTCTGAGCCCTTCATTGTCACCTGTGGGAGCCCCTCAATGTCCCCATTGGGATTCTGAGCCCCTCAATGTCCCCGTTGGCATTCTGAGCCCCCCAATGTCCCCATTGGGATTCTGAGCCCCTCAATGTCCCCATTGGGATTCTGAGCCCCTCAATGTCCCCATGGGGATTCTGAGTCCCTCAATGTTCCTGTTGGGATTCTGAGTCCCCCAATGTTCCTATTGGGATTCTGAGCCCCCCAATGTTCCTATTGGGATTCTGAGCCCCCCAATGTTCCTATTGGGATTCTGAGCCCCCCAATGTTCCTATTGGGATTCTGAGCCCCCCAATGTCCCCATGGGGATTCTGAGCCCCCAGTGTCCCCATTGGGATTCTGAGCCCCCCAATGTTCCTATTGGGATTCTGAGCCCCTCAATGTCCCCATTGGGATTCTGAGCCCCCCAGTGTCCCCATGGGGATTCTGAGTCCCCCAATGTCACCTGTGGGACTCTGAGTCCCACCATGTCCCCAGTGGGCACCCCAGGGTGGGATGTGGTGGCAGGGGGGGCTCTGTGGGACGTGACCACCAGGATGGTGCCACCACCCTGCAGCTCTGCCAGGGATTTTCCTCACGGATTTCCTCTCTCCCCCCACAGGGACACAGAGGCCGCCCCGGCGCCCTCGGAGAGCCCGGCAAGCAGGGAGAGCTGGTGAGTGCTCCAGCAGGATCCCAGCAGATCCCAGGTGGATCCCAGCAGGATCTTGGCAGGATCTCAGCCAGATCCCAGCAGGTCTCCCAGCAGGATCTTAGCAAGATCCCAGCAGGATCCCCAGCAGATCCCAGTCAGATCTCAGCTGGATCCCAGGAGGATCTCAACGGGATCTCAGCAGGATCTCAGACAGATCCCAGCAGGATCTCAGACAGATCCCAGCAGGATCCCAGCAGGATCCAGGTGTGGCCGTCCCTGTGGGGCTGGACCCAGGGAAGGAGTTCTGGGAAGGGAAAGGAAGAAGGGAGGAAAGAGGACAATGGAAAATGTGGGAATGGAAGAGCAGAGTGGCCTTCCCAGGGTGGCTTCCTGGGCAGGGCCACCTGTCCCCATCCCCTGCTGGGTGCCAGGTGGGGACTGTGGTGTCCCCAGGCTGCTTTGTGTCCCCTCTCCCTCCAACATTCCCTTTTCTCTGCATTCCCAGGGCCCCAAGGGGGACGTTGGTGCCTCTGGAGAACAAGGAGTCCCAGGCCCTCCGGTAAATCCTTCATTCCTCTTTTCTTCTGTCCCCCAAGTGCTGCAGGATCTGGGGGTGGCCTCTTTGTCCTTGTCCCCTGACACCAGGGAGGTGACACCGGCCTGTCCCTGCTCCCAGCACTGGGACTGGAGCAAAGCTTCCATCCCATCCCTCTCCCAGCCATGGATGCCACCACCTCTCCCTCTGGAGAGCCCCATGGGCACCTGGGCTGTTCCCAGGGATAATTTGGGATAAATCCCTGCTGTCCCTCGAGTCCCCCTTGCCCCGAGGGGGAATTAAAGCCACAGGAACTCTCAAAGCACTTTGAAGATGAAAAACAATTACTGGGCTGAGCCCTCCAGGCCAGGAAAGGGCAGAACTGCTTTGAAGCCAAGAGCTCTGGCCCAGGGAAGTGGCTGCAGTTTGGGCCCTCTGGAGTTATGGAACTGACAGCTGGAAAAGCACCTGCTGGGGGGCTCTGGAATTAGGAGGGACTGGAATTCCTCGTGTTTGGATTCCCAGTGTCAGGTTTTGCCGTAATTGCTGCTTCCCCCTGGGCTGGGTTTTTTTTTTTCCAGCTGAATTTGCTGTGATTTCTTTCCCTGCAGGGACCTCAGGGCCTCAGGGGGTATCCTGGCATGGCAGGACCCAAGGGTGAGACGGTGAGTGCGGGTGGCATCCCCTGGCTCCGGGCTCCAGATGCCACCAGGATCATTCCCAGCAGCATCTCTCCGTGCTGAGCCATCTCAGGGGTGCAGGGATGGGTTGGGATGGGAATTGACCTTTCCCTGCTCTCTTTCCAGGGCCCTGCTGGCTACAAGGGCATGGTCGGGAGCATCGGAGCCGCCGGGCGGCCGGTGGGTGCCCCCTCCCTCAGCCCTGGTGCTCTGGGCTCCCACTTTGCCCTGCTCAATCCTCGTCTTCCTCTCTCCTCCAGGGCAGGGAAGGCCCCAGGGGACCACCTGGGAGCCCTGGTGACAAGGGAGAGCTGGTAGGTGACCCCCCCAGTGCCAGTGTCCCCTATTCCCCAGCTTGGCACCGTTCCCACATGGAAAGGGCTCTGCCCCAATGCCCTCGAGGGGCATCTCCACCTCCCAGCTCTGTCCCCTGCACCAGCAGGACACTGACACTTGTCCCCTCCTGCTCTAGGGTGGCCGTGGCATCAGGGGACCCCAGGGTGACATCGGCCCCAAGGGGGAGAATGTGAGTACAGCTGGTGGCACCTGTGCCCTGCCTGGGCACGAGTCCCCTGTCCCTGGCTGTGCCAGTGTGTGTCCTTGTCCCCTCCAGCACACACACCTGGAATGTTCCTTTCCCTCCCCACACTTTTTTGTCCCCACCGTGAGCCTTTGAGTCCCTTCGAGGTGTCCCATGAGTGCCTCTTGTCCCTTTTCAGGGTCTCCCGGGCATCGATGGCAAGGATGGCACCCCAGGGATCCCAGGAGTGAAGGTGAGGGAATGCCACCCGCTGGGAATAACGGGAATGGCAAAGGGAACAATGTCCCTTGGCATGGCACCTTCTGGCCACGTGCCCAGGGCACTGTCCCCCCTCGGGCAGGAGCCCCTTGCCCACCTGTGGGCACCCCATTCCTGGTGACACCCCCTCTGTCCCTCGCAGGGTGGCACAGGACAGGCCGGACGGCCGGGAACGCCGGGACACCGGGGACAAGCTGTGAGTGCAGGACCCCCCAGCCTGTCCCCTGAGGGGTGACAGCCATCTGCCAGGGGTGCCAGGGCCAGCACCCCGAGGGGACACTGACTGTGCCAGGGGTGACACCCTGAGGGGACACTGAGCTGTGCCCAGGGGTGACACCCTGAGGGGACACTGAGCTGTGGCCAGGGGTGACACCCTGAGGGGACACTGAGCTGTGCCAGGGCCAGCACCCCGAGGGGACACTGAGCTGTGGCCAGGGGTGACACCCTGAGGGGACACTGAGCTGTGCCAGGGCCAGCACCCCGAGGGGACACTGAGCTGTGCCCAGGGGTTGATCCAGACTTTGTTCCCTTAGGGATTGCCAGGCCAGCCAGGAAGCAAAGGTGGCCCAGGTGACAAGGTGGGTGACGCCTCTGAGCATCCACCCCGTGGCTCTTGTCCCCTCCCTCTCCCCACTGTCCCCCCGTGTCCCCTCTGACCCCCCTCTCTCTCCCTTCACAGGGTGAATCAGGTCCTCGGGGCCACCCCGGTGTCACCGGTGCCCCAGGGCAGCTGGTAAGTACCGAGATGTCACCGTGTCCCTCTCGGGGACAGCCTCGGGGCTGAGCTCTCTCTTTTTCCCTTTTATTTCTTTTCCTGCGAGCTAAAGGCAGAATCGGGCACTTCATCTTCATCCCCCCCTGCTCCTCCGGGACCCCCTGCTCCTGTCACCACCCTGCGGTGGTGACAAGGACAGGGCCAGCCCTCCCTCGGGGAAGGACAAGGAGCACACCACGACAGTCAATCCCATCTTCTGTGGGATTTTCTCTCCCGTTTTTAGGGCGAGCCCGGACCTCGGGGTGAGCAGGGCCCGCAGGGTGTCCCCGGGCCAAAGGTGAGTTGGGGACACTGTGGGGGTGGCCGGGCCAAGGGGAGGTGGCCCTGACTCTGCTCCTTTCCCGGCTCTCTGCAGGGTGACAGGGGCGAGCGTGGCCTCGTGGGGCCGCCTGGGGAGCAGGGCAGAGCGGTGAGTTGTCCCCAAAGCCGGTGAGTTGTCCCCAAAGTTGGGCTGGGACATGGGGAATGCTCTGAGTTGTCCCCAAAGCCACTCTGGGACACGGGGAATGCTCTGAGTTGTCCCCAAAGCCACTCTGTGACACGGGGAATGCTCTGAGTTGTCCCCAAAGCCACTCTGTGACACAGGATATGCTCTGAGGTGTCCCCAAAGCCACTCTGGGACACGGGGAATGCTCTGAGATGTCCCCAAAGCCACTCTGGGACACGGGGAATGCTCTGAGTTGTCCCCAAAGCCACTCTGGGACACGGGGAATGCTCTGAGATGTCCCCAAAGCCACTCTGGGATATTGAGAATGCTCTGAGATGTCCCCAAAGCCACTCTGGGACACAGGGAATGCTCTGAGATGTCCCCAAAGCCACTCTGGGACACGGGGAATGCTCTGAGATGTCCCCAAAGCCACTCTGGGACACGGGAATGCTCTGAGATGTCCCCAAAGCCACTCTGGGACACGGGGAATGCTCTGAGTTGTCCCCAAAGCCACTCTGGGACACGGGGAATGCTCTGAGGTGTCCCCAAAGCCACTCTGGGATATTGGGAATGCTCAGCCCCCGGATGGGGGTTCCAAGGCTGGCTTTGGGATCAGTGGGGCACAGCCAGACCTCCCCCTTTGATGCTGGGGTCAGTCCCATGCCTGTCCTGCTGCTGAGGGATTAGGGAATAGCTCAGGGATTAATGGGACCCCAGCTGGGACAGGAATTTCCTCCCATCCCAGGAGAGCCCAGCCCCTCTCCAGAGCTTTCCTGCACTGGAAAAACAGCCCAAAACTGATTTTGGGTGCTTTTCCTGGGGACAGGAATCCATTCCTGGAAGATCACTGCTCTGGGCATGGCTTCTCCAGGGTTTTGTGCCTGTGTCCCCTCAGAGCTGGGATTTAGGGAAGGTTGGGGTGCTGGGATCAGCTGGGGGATGGGGAGCTGCCTGTGCACTTCACTGCCTTGGGGACAACTCCCTGCTGGGTAATCTTTCCATTTTCTCCTCTCACTCATTCTCCCACATTCCTTGGATTTCCAGGGGCCAAAGGGTGAGCAGGGCCCACCAGGCATCCCAGGAGCCCAAGGCTTGCCTGGAGTCAAAGGAGACAAGGTGACAGCTCTGGGGACAGCAGGGTGGCTTCTCGGGGACTCTGCTCTGAGCTGGGCTGATCCCAGTTTTTCCTTTTCCCAGGGCTCTCCAGGGAAAACTGGCCCCAAAGGCAGCACTGTGAGTACATCCCAGGCTGGGATTAACAGAGCTGGGATTAACAGAGCTGGGATTAACAGAGCTGGGTTTAACACTGCCTCTAGGCACCTTCTCCATGAATTCCCCCCTCATCCCAGAGAGGGAATGTTTCCTTTGGGAATGTTCCCTTCTCTCCTTGCCTTCCCTTTAGGGAGATCCAGGTGTCCACGGCCTGGCAGGACTCAAGGGAGAGAAGGTGGGTGCTTCCAGAAGATTCCTGGGAATGCTGCGGGATCCCTTCCCATGCTGGGGGATCCTGCCTGGCATTAAATCCCAGCTCCAGCCCTAAATCCCTGCTGTCTCCTCATCGCCTTTCCGTGTCCTCTGTCCCCAGGGGGAGTCAGGAGAGCCAGGACCCAAGGGACAGGTGAGTGAGGGGGGATTTGGGACCGAGGGGGCCCCACAACTTGGGGGGATTTGTGGGATCCTCAGCTGGAGCCTCCCTGCTGAGGTGCTGAGGGAATATTTTCCCTGGAGATGGGAGCCAGTGACCACAGTCAGCCCTGGATTCAGGCTCAGCTCCTCTTTGGGGTTAAACCCTGGATTCAGGCTCAGTTCTGGGCTCAGAACCTGATTCAGGCTAAGCCCCAGTTTTGGGATCCAGTCCTAGATTCAAATTCAGCCCCAGTTTTTGGGATCCAACCCTGGATTCAGCCCCAGCCCCAATTTTTGTGATTCAGCCCTGGATTGAACTCCAGCCCCATTTGGGAATCCAGCCCCAATTTTTGGAATCCAGCCCCAATTTTGGGATCCAGCCCTGGGTTCACCACCAGCCCTGCCTGTGGTTTTTGGGACATTTTGGGCTCTCGGGGTGCAGCCCCCGTGCTCAGCACCTCCTGAGCCCCTCACACCCCTCTCCCTCCATCCCTCCTCCAGCAAGGCATCCAGGGAGACCTCGGCTTTCCCGGCCCCACGGGGGATGCAGGAGCACCGGGAATTCGGGGCTATCCCGGCCCGCCCGGCCCGCGGGGGCTGGTGGGGGAGCGCGGAGTGCCGGGAATGCCGGGCCCGCGGGGCACAGCCGTGAGTATCCCGATCCCACAGCCCTCCTCATCCTCCCTGCTCGGCAGGAATTGCCTCTCAGCCCTCCTCATCCTCCCTGCTCGGCAGGAATTGCCTCTCAGCCCTCCTCATCCTCCCTGCTCGGCAGGAATTGCCTCTCAGCCCTCCTCATCCTCCCTGCTCGGCAGGAATTGCCTCTCCTTCCCACCCAACTCCTCTGGGACCACGCTGCTGTTCCATTCGGGATCCCACCTTCCTGGGGAGGAATTCTGTCTTTCCCACTGTGTATGGCATCCAAAAACTTTCCTTATATAAATCAGCCAGCAGCAGGGATTTGTAGGGTTGGGATTTTTCCCTAAAAACCTCATTTTGGACTCAAATGCCATGAGAGGGATGCACTGAGCGTGGAGCACTTCCCATGGGACAGAACGGGGAAGAGCAGCGTGGGAAGGTGACCTGGGATGCAGGGAGGGGATGGGGATTGGGATTTGGGCTGGGAAGGGCTCTGGGAGGGGACAGAAGGAGCGAAATTCCCTTCCTGGCAGGGCCGGGACGCTGGGGACCAGCACATCGTGGACGTGGTGCTGAAGATGCTGCAAGGTGAGGGTGGAGCGGGGCCACCACATCCCATGGATCCCATGGATCCCTTCTCATGGATCCAGTGGATCCCACCCCATGGATCCTTTCTCATGGATCCCTTCCCATAGATCCTATCCCATGGATCCCATCCTGTGGATCCCACCCCATGGATCCCACCCTATAGTTCCCACTGATCCCTTCCCATGGATCCCACCCCATGGATCCCATCCCATGGATCCCTTCCCATGGATCCCATCCCATGGATCCCACCCTATAGTTCCCATGGATCCCACCCCATGGATCCCACCCCATGGATCCCACCCTATAGTTCCCACGGTTCCCATCCCATGGATCCCATCCTCTGAATCCCATCCCATGGATCCCATCCCGGCCCCTCTCTGCCCCACAGAGCAGCTGGCAGAGGTGGCTGTGAGCGCCAAGAGAGCTGCCCTGGGCGGGGTCGGGGCCATGGGACCCCCCGGTCCCCCCGGCCCCCCAGGGCCACCCGGTGATCAGGGTCCCCACGGCCCCATGGGACCCCGAGGTGTCCCCGGAATCCTGGGAGCTGCTGGGCAGATCGGCAACGTCGGACCCAAAGGTGGGTGGTGGTGGCACGGTGCCAGGCGCAAACCCTCCTGGGGTGGCACTGCCACGCTTGTCCCCGTCCCTGATCGCCCGTCCGGGGTTTCCATGGAGTCCTTCCCTCCTTTTTGTACCCACAGGGAAGAGAGGAGAGAAGGGCGAGCGGGGAGAGGTTGGCCGTGGGCACCCGGGAATGCCGGGTCCTCCAGGGATCCCAGGTGAGACCAGGTGTCCCCAGCACTGACACGGCCAGGTGGCCTTTGTCACCTTGGGGTGGTGAGCCCAGCGGTGGCTGGGGACCTTCTGATCCGTCCCACAAAACCTGCTCAGGTTTATCCCAAAAAAACTGCCCAGGCTCATCCCATAAATGTGCCCAGATCCCTCCCACAAAAACTGCCCAGGTTCATCCCACAAAACCTGTCCAGGTTCATCCCATAAATGTGCTCAGGTTTATCCCACAAAACCTGTCCAGGCTCATCCTCTAAATCTTCCCAGGTTCATCCCACAAAACCTGTCCAGGTTCATCCCATAAATGTGCTCCGGTTTATCCCACAAAAACTGCCCAGGTTCATCCCATAAATGTGCACAGGTTTATCCCACAAAAACTGCCCAGGCTCATCCTGTAAATCTGCTCAAATTTATTCCACAAAACCTGCCCAGAATCCTCCCACAAAACGGGCCCAAGTTCATCCCATAAAACCTGCACAAGCTCATCCCACAAAACCTCAACTTCATCCCTATTTCTGAGGGAAAAATCCCTATTATTTCTCAGGGAAAAAAAAATCCCTATTTCTCAGGGGAAAAAAAAAATCCCTATTTCTGAGGGGAAAGACCCTATTTCTCATAGGAAAATACCTATAATTTCTCAGAGAAAAATCCCTGTTATTTCTGAGGAGAGAATCCCTATTTCTGAGGGGAAAAAAATCCCTATTTCTGAGGGAAAAAAATCCCTATTTCAGAGGGGAAAAATCCCTATTTCTGAGGGGAAAATTCCTATTTCTGAGGGGAAAGACCCTATATCTGAGGGGGAAAATCCCTGTATCTGAGGGAAAAACATACTCATATCTGAGGGAAATAATCCCTATATCTGAGGGAAAAAAACCTCTATTTCTGAGGGGAAAATCCCTATTTCTGAGGGAAAAAAATTTCCCTATTTCTGAGGGGAAAAAAAACCCTATTTCTGAGGGGAAAAAAACCCTATTTCTGAGGGGAAAAAAACCCTATTTCTGAGGGGAAAGACCCTATTTCTCATAGGAAAATACCTATCATTTTGCAGAGAAAAATCCCTATTATTACTGAGGAGAAAATCCCTATTTCTGAGGGAAAAAAAATCCCTATTTCTGAGGGGAAAAATCCCTATTTCTGAGGGGAAAAAAAAATCCCTATCTGAGGGAAAAATCCCTATTTCTGAGGGGAAAGACCCTATATCTGAGGGGGAAAATCCCTATCTGAGGGAAAAAACCCTCATATCGAGGGAAAAAAATCCCTATATCTGAGGGGGGAAATCCCTATTTCTGAGGGAAAAAACCCTATTTCTGAGGGGAAAATCCCTATTTCTGAGGGAAAAATCCGTATTTCTGAGGGGAAAATCCCTATTTCTTAGGGGAAAATTCCTATTTCCGAGGGAAAAAAAAATCCCTATATCTGAGGGGGGAAATCCCTATTTCTGAGGGAAAAATCCGTTTCGAGGGAAATCCTATTTCTGAGGAGATGAGGGGAAATCCCTATTTCTGAGGGGAAATCCTATTCCGAGGGAAAAAAATCCTATATCTGAGGGGGAATCCCATTTGAGGGAAAATCGTACCTGAGGAATCGATCTGAGGAGAATCCCATTGAGGGAAAATCCCTATTATTTCTCACCACCCTACCTTTCCAGGTCTCCCGGGCATCCCCGGCCACGCTCAGGACGGCAAGGCGGGCGAGCGGGGCCAGCCGGGCTCCCCGGGCGAGGCGGGCCGGCCGGGCTCGCCGGGCCCCGCGGGCCTGCCGGGCTTCTGCGAGCCGGCCGCCTGCCTGGCAGCCTCGGCCTACGCCGCAGCCCGCCTGACGGAGCCGGGCAGCGTCAAGGGCCCCTCGTTCTGAGCCATTCCCCAGGGAAAATCCCTTCCCGAAGTCACCACAACACTGCGATGGCGCGGCGAGAAGATTCCAGGCTTTCCCGGTTCTGCGGTGAGGGCGGGCGCAGGGCAAGCACAGCCCTAAAATGATAATTTTGGGACCTGATTTTCTTTTACACAGTTCTGTCAGCATAAATTTTATTTAAATACATTTTAGGGTTTCTCTGTGCTGCCCCCTGTTCTGAGCAATTCCCTCATGAAAATCCCAAAGTGACCACAGCACTGCCAGAAGCTTCCGCGCTTTCCCGGTTCTGGGGTGAGGGTGGATGCAGGGAAAACACAGCCCTAAAATGTTAATTTTGGGAATAACCCCAAATTTGGGACCTGATTTTCTTTGACACAGTTCTGGCAACATTAAAAAAAATCTTAAATGGGCATAAATTTTATTTAATGGGGAGAAGCTTCCACGCTTTCCCGGTTCTGCGGTGAGGGCGGGCGCAGGGAAAGCACAGCCCTAAAATGATAATTTTGGGACCTGATTTTTTTTTTTTTATACAGTTCTGGCAGCATAAATTTTGTTTAAATACATTTTAGGGTTTCTCTGTGCTGTCCCTGAAATTCTGAGCAATTCCCTAAGGAAAATCCCTTCCCAAAGTGACCACAACACTGCAATCCCACGAGGAGAATCTGACGCACTTTCCCGGTTCTGGGGTGAGGGTGGACACAGGGAAAACACAGCCCTAAAATGATAATTTTGGGCATAACCCCAAATTTGGGACCTGATTTTCTTTTACACAGTTCTGGCAACATAAAAAAAATCTTAGAATGGGCATAAATTTTGTTTCACGGGGAGAAGCTGCCATGGTTTCCCAGTTCTGCAGTGAGGGTGGACACAGGGAAAACACAGCCCTAAAATGATAATTTTGGGAATAACCCCAAATTTGGGACCTGATTTTCTTTGACACAGTTCTGGCAGCATAAAAAACTCCTAAGAGAGGGCATAAATTTTATTTAGATACACTTTAAGGTTCCTCTGTGCTGCCAGAATCTGTAAAGGGTCTTTATGTAAACCAGAATCAGGGCCTCTAATCCTGTTTCCATCCATCGGGGTTCAACTCTGCTCCCTGCACCCATTTCCCCCAAAAAAATAAATTGGAATAAATTTTATAATTCCCTGGGATGTTTGAAGGAGCTGGTGGAAATTCCCTTTTCTTTTTTAAATTGGAATTTTTCAAGTCCTCCCCCAAAACCAAAATCATCGTTTGATTATTTAAGAGAATTCCCAGCTCCAACTTGGTCACTCCCAGAGCTGTAAATCTTTGTAAAGTAGGCATAAAAATAGGGATATTTTATAATTGTGATGAGGAAAACACCAACTTTCGGAAAAACTGGACAATAAAACCAAGCTGGATTCTTAATAACTGGAATGATGCCTGGATTTCTTTGGATCAAAGCAAGGCCATGGTGGGGTGCAGAATTTTAAGGGTAGAAATTGAGGATTGGGATGATAAGTTTTTCTTTGGGCTAGGTCTTATGAGTTCTCAGAGAACTTATTGCACTTGAGATAGTTTTGTTACTCCAAATGGCATAAAATTAGTAGGGTGGCTTCTGAGGTAGTGTTGGAAACAGAAAAGTTTTAATAAAATGTCAAATAACAAAAGTTTTTTTCAGAGAAAAACTGGCCTAGGGGTAAGAGGTTTTTAGTCTTACTAAAACACTATAAAAGCAATTATTTCCTTTGTTCTCTTTTTCTAGTGAATTATTTAGGTAAGATTTTTTAGTCTCTGTCTAATCAGACAGCCCTAAGTTTAAAGGAAAGCCTCAAAAGTTCTATAAAATGTCTTTTTACCAAATTAAAGAGAAAAACTTCTTGGCTTTTTTCCTTTGTAAAGAGAGAAAAGATAATTTAGTCACTTCATCAACAAAAACCACATTCCTACAGCTGGAAGAGGGATGAAGTCCTTCACCCCATAAGGAAGAAGCTTGGATGATATTCCCGAGATTTTGAAACTCAAATGTGGAGATGGAACAGCTGGAAAACTGGATCTGTCCCAGATCCCAAAAATCCCTGTGGGGAGAGGGGAAGGAAGAGCCTGGCTGAGCCTCCCTTTCCAGGGAGATTCATCCCCATCCTTTCCCCTGGAATTCCCCTTGAATTCCCGTTGAATTCCCGTTGAATTCCCATTTTCCGACCCCTCCGGGAATCCCGCTCCAGCTGTGCCGCAAATCTGGGCACATCCCAGCTCCTCCTGGCTTTTCTCCCCACGAGAGGGAGCTGCCAGCCCGTGGAATTGGCTCTTCCAGCCTGGGATATTCCCGATAAACGCGGGTTTCCTTCTGGAAGGGGCTGGAGCATCCCCCGGGACCGGGCTGAGGGGGGAAAAGGGGAAATTCCCTTCCTTTGACCCCTTCCCACTTTTGGGATGGACATGGAAGGGCTGGAAGGGGCTGGGAGAAGGGAATGAAGGCTGGAAGATGAATTTTGGTCCAGGGATGGGATGGGATGGGATGGGATGGGATGGGATGGGATGGGATGGGATGGATGAGCTCCAGCACATCCAGGGATGCTGCTCCAGCTGCTTCCAGAGCCAGCACAACTTCCCCAAAATCGCTGGGGGCAGCGGTGAGGGAGCTCTGCCTTGGCAAGGAGCAGCTCTGACCTTCCTGATCCATCCTGGCAGGCACCAGGAATCCAGAGCCTGTCAAAGCCGGCGTCTGGGAAGACTAAAAAGCTCGGGAATTAATTAAAATTCCGGGAAGCAGCTGTCTGGAGCTCCTGCCTCTCTCTTTCCCACCTGCTCGTGCCTCGTGGATTCTCCTGGGAGCCAGCCCAGTCCTTGTCACCTCAGCTGATCCCTGCTCCCAGACATCCAAGATCCAAAGCCTGGCCAGGCAGGGCTTCTTTTCCAAGCAAAACCAGGTGGAATCTTTCCAAATTATTCCAAGGGCTTGAAGAATTTGCTCCCCAGGAATTCAGGGGGAGGAGTTCAGCGTCCTGCCTGCCTTCGGTGGGGTGGGAAAGGCAAAGGGGGAGAAGGGAAAGGGAATCAGGAATCCATTTGGGATTGCACCAGTTCCTCCTCCAGACCTGAGACCTCCCACAGGAACTTTCCCAGCTCCTTGGGAAGCTGTGGGAAAAGAGGAAAGGAAGAACTGGGATAAATGATAGCCTGGAATAATGAAATTAAATGGGTAGGGACGCCTTCCATTGTCCCAAGTTGTTCCAACCTGGCCTTGGACACTTCCAGGGATGGGGCAACCAGAGCTCCCCATGGAAATCCATCCCAGCCCCTTCCCACCCTCCCAGGGAGGAATTTTTTCCCAAAATCCCATCCAAAGCATCCTTTCCCCCAAAAGGCACCGTGTCCCCCTCGGTTATGCACCTGAAATCCCACCCCGGGGACGTTCCTGTGGCCATGAATAATTCAGGAATATCAGGAAAGTTTCCCGGAGCTGATGAGCCCAAATCACCTGGAGGAGGTGAAGATGAGCTAATCACCGTTTGTTCTCTCTCGATAGCTGATTAACTGCTAATTAGAATATTAAACAAGGGCTTAAATACCTAAATGAGCTTCTGAGGATGGAGTTCGTTATTGGAGGTGCCATAAAATTCCTGATTTTTATTCTTGGATTATTGTTTGATGGGTTCATTTTTTTTGCCTCCTAAAGAAAGGGATTTGTTTTTAAAGTGCTTTGTTCTGCTGGATTGTTGGAGGATTTGGGATAAATTATTCCCAAACTCCATCAAAACACCGGGAATGGTGTTCCCAGCTCCATAAGGAGGATGCCCAAAGTTCAGGAAGCTTCTCCAGGAAAAAAAAAGGGCAAATTTTGGATGCTCTGCCCAAAATAGCTCCAAGATTCCTGCAAGGCGAGAAGAGGGAATGGGGAATCACAGGGAATTCACTTCCACCCATTTCCATGGAATTGGCTGTGGGAATGAGGCCGGGAAATCCTGAGAGCCCAAATTAAAGATGGGGAAGGGCAGGATTGTCCTGGCAGTGACAGGGAGGGGACAGAGGGGACAGCGGTGTCACCCACGAGGGTGGCACCCAGGCAGAAAGCAGGGATGGAAAGCATGGGAATCATGGAATTGTGATGGTTGGAAAAGACCTCCAGGATCATCAAATCCAACCCTCCCCTGCCGTGGAGCCCACGGACAGGGATGCTGCTGATGGGATGAGGGCTGGGAAAACCCTTGGGGACGTGGCTGGAATGTTGGGTTCCCTCCCTCTGGACCCAAACCTGACCCCAAATCCCATCCCAGGTATCCCTGCAGGACAATTCCTGGCACAACCCTCCCTCTATGGGAAGCAGGGAACAGCTGCCTCCCGTCTGTAAATGAAATAATATTAATTAGGTCTCTTAACGAAGGTTTGCTGTGGCATTAATGAACCCCCAGGCCTTGGCAGAGGGTGGGGTTCAGCCCCAGCTCTTCTGAAGAATTCCCCAAACCCCAATTCCCAGGGTTCCTGTTGTGATTTTCCCTGCCTTGCCCTCAAATCCTGGCAGCTGTCCCTGCTCCGGTCACCTCCCCGGGCTGCCAAATTTTGGGATGTGATATCCTTAAACCTCTCTCTGCTGCCAACACCATTTTGTTCCCATCTGTTTTCCAAGGGTTTTTCCAAAGGAGCTCAGCCCAGCCCGGCCTGGCAGCACCATCCTGCCCTCAAACCATTCCTTGGGAGCAGCAGAGAATTCCAGAGGGGATTGGGATGGAAGGGACCATAAGGACCATCCTGCCATGGATGCCAGGTTTTTCCATCCTGGCACTTCCAGCCACAAGTTGTGCTTGGGAATCGTGCATCCATCACGGGATCCCGACATTCCCATGAGGAATGAGCTGCTGGTTTGGGATGCAGCTGCTCCCTGTTCCCTTCCTGCAATCCCTGCTTGAAACCTCTTCATTCCCAGCAGCAGGAATGGCAGCACCACCAAGGAAATGGAGGGGAAAAAAATCCCAAATCCAGCAGGGAGTGGATTTTTGGAGCCGGAACCTTCTGGGGTGACAACACCAGCAGCAGGAGCTGATTCCAGCGGGATGGGGAAGTTCAGAGCTGGGATCAAAGGGCCACATCCAGGTGCTCCAGCTCCTGGCAGGTGGGAATGGTGCAGTTAATCCATGGATTTCTGTCCAGTGCTGAGGGTTTTGGCCGCCCAGGGTGTGAATTCCTAAGAAGAATTGGGAATTGTGCTGATTGTGACAGCCCATCCCATCTGATCCCACATCCAGGAATTCCAGGACAAAGCTACTCCACGTTCAAGCAGCTCCATCAGCCTCAGCCTGAGCTCTTTTTTTGTGTCTGAACACGGATTTTAAACAATTTCTTCTCATTTTTTGCCAGATTTCCTGGCAGATTTCCGAAGGAACGCTCCGGGACAGCGCCTGCATTCCCAAAGCTGTCCCAAAGTGGCCAGCATTTGCTCCAGTGATGTTTTCCAGGCACTGAGAAGTGGCAAAACCAGGAAAAATCAATAGTTACAATCCCAGCGGCTCGGTTCTGCTGATGAGCCGTGTTCTCCCTGCTGAAAAACCCGGGAATTGCAAAGGAAATGGAAAAAAAGGGGGAAAAAAGGGGGAAAAAAGGGGGGAAAAAGGGGGAGAAAAAGGGGGAAAAAAAGGGAAAAGGAGCACAGAACTCCCCTCGGTGCTGTCCCCCTCTTAACCTCCCGTGCCCTGAATTCCCTTGGGAAGATCCAGCCACGCCCCTCCAGACTGGAAGCTGAATTTAATCACCCTTTAATGGGAGAGAGGCCGAGGATTCCCAAGGCTGCCCAACCATTTATTCCACAATCAGCTGGAAAGGGCGATTGGAGCAATAATTCCTGGATGTGGAATTATTATTATTATTATTATTATTATTATTATTATTATTATTATTATTATTATTATTATTATTGTTATTATTATTATTATTATTATTATTATTATTTCTGACACCCTTATCCCTCCATCCTCGGGCTGAATTAAGGTGATTTTTTAAAGTGACATTTAATTTAAAAGATATTTAATTTATAATTTAGTTTATAAATCCCAGGTGGGAGAAGGCACTGATTCCATCTTTTCCATCCATCCTGTACTTCCACTCTCCTCACAGGGAGTTTCCCACTTTTTTTTTACTGGAGCTTGGAATATTCCAGGCTGGCAGATGGAAGGGATTGGAACTCGGGGGGATTCATTTTCAAAGAAGAAAATCCTAATTAAAAATATCTCCTGGATTTTTTTTTAATTTATTTTTTTGAGATGAGCCAACTCCTGGCATCAGGGCAGGGATCCCTCTGAGGAATCCCATGGGATATTCCTGAAGAAATCCTCAGTTTCCCTGATGGTCCTTTCCTGTTTTTTCCCCCCAAAAGATTCCCAGTGGATGCTCCAGCTCTCCCAGTTTCTGTGCTGGTCTCTCCCTCAATCAGCAGCCACTGGAAGATCCAGGGGGATTTTGGGATCTTTCCTTCCAGGGAATGCTGGCAGAGGGGTTGGGAGAGCTTTGAAAATCACCAAATCCCGGTGGTGGAGGAGATTCCAGGGCTGGAACTTGGTGGCAAAAATGCTTGGGAAATGAGGAATTCTCTCCTGAGGAGCACCCAAAAGCTGAGCCTGGGTCAGGGATGAAACCCTAAATAGAGGGAAACTTTGGGAATGGGAAGCTGGAGGAATCCTGGAATGGTTTGGGTTGGAAGGAACCTTAAGGATGATCCCATTCCACCCAAAATTCCATGGCCAGGGACGCCTCCCACCATCCCAGGCTGCTCCAAGCTTGGACACAGCCCCAGCTCCTCTGGGAAGCTCCAAAGGTGTTTTTGATCCCCTTCCCTCCTCCCGAATCCATGGAAATCCAGCAGGATCCCTTCCCAAGGAACGCCCTGCCCCAGGCTCATCCCATCCCAAAAAACCTCAGCTCCCTCCCCTGCCCTTATTTTGGATAAAGGGAGCCAAGGAGGGGACAGATCCAAGGAGAAATCCAAGGATGAAGAGTCCGGGAGGGGGAAAAGCCAAACAAAAGGCAAGGGAGCCTCAAATCCAGCCGGGAGCAGCTGGGACATCAAAGATCCCTCCAGGGCCTTTTCCATCCCCAATTTCCTCCATCCAGAGTTAATTCCTGCCAATCATGGGCACGGCAGAGAGGAGGCGTTAATTAAAACCTCATTAAGGCAAATTGGAGCTCCTGGAGCAGGAATGCGGGGGTTGGGAAGGGGGAAGGGTCCCGTTCTCCCTTCCCATGGGATAAAATCCCGCTGGAAAAGCCAAATCCATTCATCCAAATCCACCCAATTTGCCCGGATTTTCCCTCTTCCTGAAATCGGGATGAGCTGGAAAAGTCGGGAATCTCCATCCCTGCTGAAAATCCCGGGATAAACCTTTTGGAATTCACACACACCTCAAAAAAACCCCAAAATACCAAAAAACCCACCAACAACAACAAAAAAAAAACCCACCAAAAAGACCCCAAACCCAAAATAAATAAAAATTAAAAAAAAAAGCACCAGGGGGCTGTAAGAAAAAGCAATGCAAAAATCGAGATTTTTTATTATTTGGAAGTCCAAAATCGAAAATAGCTTTGAAATTCCGCAGGGAACGCCGGGAACACACGGAAAAGCCTCATATACAGAGACAGATAAATTAACTGGGAATTCTGCAGACAAGCCAGGGGCATGGAGAGATTCCATATGTACATTTTTATGGAAACCATTTATACACTTTATTACATTTACAAAAAAAAGCTGATTTTTTTTTTTTCCCCACTACTTTTTTGTTGTTGTTGTTTTTCCCTACGATAATGAAAAAAAAAATTACATTTTGGTTTTTTTTTTATTTATTTTTTAGCTGTACAAACTTTTAATTAATAAAAATATATCTCTGTACAAAAGAGGGATTTGAGCTTTTTTTTGTGTTTTTTATAATTTTTCTCATTTTTTCCCTTTTTTTCCTTTTTTTTTCCCCTTTTTTCTTCATTTTTTTCCCTTTTATTTTCATTTTTTCCCATATCTTTTTTGTTTTACCATATGCAAGTCCTCTGGGCACAAGGATGGAGAATGGCATGGAGCAGATCTCAGCCAGCTTGCAAAAAAATGGGATAAACCCCTTTTCTCACTTCCTTGGCTCCCTGGGCAACAGCAGGAAAAGGGAATTCATGGATCCAAAGCAGCAAATTCCATCAAAGTCGAGCTCCCTCTTCTCCCTGCCCGGATGGTTTTAAATATTTTGGATTTATTTTGCACTCCTGGGCATGGGTTTCTCCTGGATTTTCCATGGAATGAGTGGGAGCCAGGTGTGGGAAGCATCACCTGGAGCAGCCAGGGGAGGATTCCCTGGAATTTGGAGAAGAACCTGGAACGATCCAAGCTCTGCTTCCAGGGACTGTTGGAATTTTGGGCCCTGGAATTGGGATGGGGATGCGGAAGGGCAGGGGTTCGAGTTGGGCTCTGGGGTTTTGAGGGATAACTGAACTTGGAAAAGATCAGGGATGGGCCAGGAGAGCCCAGCTGGAGGCAGGGTGGGATCCAAGGATTCCAAGGGGTCCTCCCAGCCTTGTTCCAGCCCTGGGACTGATGTCCCATCCAGGTGTAAATCCAGCCAGGAATGCCCAAAGGAAAACCAAACGGGAAGAGGGGAAAAGCTTCCCAAGGTTTGGAAAGCTCCCATTTGAAAACCTTTCCTCTCTGCTCAAGCCCTGGGGTAGAAAATGCAACCAAAAAATAACCCAGAAACCCAAACCCAGACACACAAATCCTCATCCTGTCCCATCCAGGTGTTTTCCACAGAATCCAGCACCTTGTGCTCAACCTCTTTGTCGCCCGAGCTCTTCCCAAAGTTTGGGAAGCTCCTTGCAGGAGCAGCTGGGGAAAGCCTTCCCACCAGCAGGCCTTCCCGAGGTCTGGGAGCGGGGCCGGAGCAGAACCTTTGGCTTGGAGATCCAGCAGGATGGAGGAGGTGGATCCAGCAGTCCCTGGGGAATTCCAGGGAGGAGCAGCAGCTTCCCCACGGCCTCGGCGGGAGCAGGGAGGTGGGGAGGGGATGGATGGATGGTGAGGTGGGATCCACATTGGACACCGGCCACAGGAATCTGGGAAAGCAAGGGGCTGGTCAGGACACAGGGGAGTTCCGGGGAAGTGGCTTTGGTATCCGAAAACTGGAGTATTCCAGATGGAATATTCCCTGCATTCCATGATCCAGTTCCCCACACTCCACAATCCTATGGAAACCCTTCCAACTCCACACGTTCCATGATCCCATGAGAACCCTTCCTACCCCCCACACATTCCATGATCCCAAACCCTTCCAACTCCCCACAATCCATGATCCATCCCATGAAAACCCTTCTAACTCCACGCATTCCATGATCCCAAACCCTTCCAACTCCCTGCACTTCATGATCCCATGAGAACCCTTCCAACTCCCTGTACTCCATGATCCAACTCCCCACACCCCATGACCCCAAACCCTTCCAACTCCCCATGTTCCACAATCCCAAACCCTTCCAACTCCCCACTTACCCCATGACCCCAAACCCTTCCAGCTCCCCACACCCCATGATCCCAAACCCTTCCAACTCTCCACACTCCATGACCCCCAAACCCTTACAACTCCCCACTCACCCCATGACCCCATGAGAACCCTTCCAACTCCCCACTCACCCCATGACCCCAAACCCTTCCAGCTCCCCACACATCCCATGACCCCAAACCCTTCCAGCTCCCACACACCCATGACCCAAACCCTTTCAACTCCCCACTCACCCCATGTCCCCAAACCCTTCCAGCTCCCCACACTCCCCATGTCCCCAAACCCTTCCAGCTCCCCACACTCCCCATGACCCCAAACCCTTCCAGCTCCCCACTCACCCCATGACCCCAAACCCTTCCAGCTCCCCACACACCCCATGACCCCAAACCCTTCCAGCTCCCCACTCACCCCATGACCCCAAACCCTTCCAACTCCCCACTCACCCCATGACCCCAAACCCTTCCAACTCCCCACACACCCCATGACCCCAAACCCTTCCAACTCCCCACTCACCCCATGACCCCAGACCCTTCCAGCTCCCCACTCACCCCATGACCCCAAACCCTTACTCCACACCCTCCCCAACTCAGCTCCCACTCACCCCATGACCCCAAACCCTTCCAGCTCCCCACTCACCCCATGACCCCAAACTGTTCCAGCTCCCCACTCACCCCATGACCCCAAACCCTTCCAGCTCCCCACTCACCCCATGACCCCAAACCCTTCCAACTCCCCCCAGCTCCCCCCAGGCCCCGAGGGCATGGTGGCCCTGTCCCCGTCCCACTCACCGCGCGGGGCCGGCGCTATACGGCCGTGCACACGGTGCTCACGGTGAACTCGGCCTCGCCGGCCATGATGTCCGAGGGCTGCAGGTTCCTGTCGTACATGGGGTTCTCGAAGGTGCCCCTCACGTTGGTGTTCTCGTGGCCGGCGTAGCCGTTGAACGGGACTTTGGGTCTCCTCCTGCAGGAGCAGGGACAAAAACCCCACACAGGTGATGTCACTGCAGGACACGGAGCAGGCGGTGCTGCTTTCGAGGTGAAAAAAGGGAAGTTTGTTTTCTCTAACATTTACAGGTTTCTACAAGTGACAGTGGATTGGAGGGTGACAGTGCCACCTCTCTGATGACACTCCTCCTGCGGGAGCAGGGACAAAAACCCCACAGGTGATGTCACTGCAGGACACAGAACATGTAACGCTGCTTTCAAGGAGAAAAAAAGGGGAAGTTTGTTTTCTCTAACATTTATGGGTTCTAAAAGTGAGAATGGATTGGAGGGTGACAGTGCCACCTCTCTGATGACACTGGACAAACCACCAGCCCATCAGATTTCTCCTCCTCCAGAAAAGAATGCAAACAATCAGAAATTTACAGAAAGAAACAATCAGTTATTTACAGAAATAGTGTGAGAAAGCTCATTACAAGAATGTAAACATCAGAAGGCTCAGAAAATCCAAAAAAATCAAGACAACATGGTGCCAGCCCTGAGGGAGGGCACTGATGGGGGAAAGCCGTGGGGATGGGGCAGGAAAATCCAGCCACGGGTTTGCAGCACTGATCAGGGCAAAACTGAATTTACACCACAATCAAAGCCATGGGGAGGGGAGGAATTTGCTTTTTATCCTCCTAAATGTGGCCACAAATCCACATTTATGGATTAATTAATGGCCAGAAAAACCCTCTTTGCTCTCCTCTCCCAAACCCTCGTCCTTTATTCTCCCACCACCTAAATTAAACCAGCCCTAAAGGGGAGGATTTTAAGCCCAGCTCACTGATTCTTCTCTCAACTCCCAGAATTTCTTTCACCTTTTGGAATTATTTCCCTGATTTCCCAAACCCTCTATTTTTGCCCCACCCCTGAATTAAACCAGCCCTAAAGGGGAGGATTTTAAGCCCAGCTCACTGATATTTCTCTCAAATCCCTGAATTTCTTTTAGCTTTTGGAATTCTTGCCCCAAACCTGTGTTTCGAGAGATAAAGCACAAACCCTGCAATAACCTCCAATCCCTCTGTTTTTGCCCCACCTCCTAAATTAAACCAGCCCTAAAGGGGAAGATTTTAAGCCCAGCTCACTGAGATTTCTCTCAACTCCCAGAATTTCTTCCACCTTTTGGGATTCCTGCCCCAAACCCACCTGTGTTTGTAGAGATAAAGCACAAACCCTGCAATAATCAGGGCGATGAAAGGCACAAGGATGGCGGCTGCCACGGAGCTGCTGTTGGATGCAAAGTGGTGGCCTATGGATTCAGGATCATTTTCCATCATGCTGATGTCTGGAACACAGCAGAAAGGAACTCATTTCCCACCTTCCCAACCCCAAAGGGCTTGGCTCAAAGCACAGAGGGCACCAGAAGCAAAAGGAGTGAAGTGGTGCTGGAAAATGGGATTTAAAAATGGACGTGGCAAGGCTGGAGATCCAGCCTAACTTAGGTTTCATCATTTATTTACAGCTGCAATTAAAGAGAGGAATAAATTGATTTATTTGGCCAAAAAGGTCCAACTTGGATGCATGAAGGTGGGCTTTAAGGAGGCTCTGAAATGCTGCAATAACCAGCATCCATAAAGGTGGTGAAATTCCAGCAATCCTGAGGGATTAAAGAGCTCAACCCATGCTTTAAGAGGCATTTAGGAGCTTAAACTTTGGGTGCTTTAAGCTCCCAAGAGCCTCTGTGGTTCCTGATGGAGACACTTGCTGTGGTGGGAATGGGATTTGGGCTTGGCAGGGATTTGGGAATTTGGAAGAAAAACATCCAGGTGTTGTTTGTGCTTCCAAATTCTCCCTGTCTTTGGACAGCAGCCTGGTTATCCCTCATTTTGTCCCCAAGTTATGAATTTTATCCTTGTGCTGTTTGTCTCCCACAAACCTCACACCAAGCCCAGCAGAACTCGGAGAGCACAGAAAATTCAAGCCAGGGATTGGAGAAACATTCCCTGCCTAGGAATCCCCAGCCAGGCCCAAGTGGAGCTCCTGGAATGGAGGGGAAAAGTGCAAATCCAAGGAATTTTACCAAGTCTCTGGAGGCCAAACTGCCCGAAGCCTTTGCCACGCACAAAGCCCTGGTACACGAAGGTGCCACTCGAGGACTCCGACGAGACCTGTGGAGAGCAGAAATCAGTGGATTTATCCAACTTTTCCCTGGATTTAACACCCAGCTCATCCCAGCCCCTTCCAAGTGCATCAATTTGATGCAACTGCCCAGAAAATCCTGGCATTTTTTAAGGAGTTTCACTGCCCAACAGCTGAAAATTTTCCTGTCTTGAAGGAAGGGAAGCTAAAAAATCTTGTTTGTGATAAATTGGAGAGGACATTGCTGATTCCAGAGGGAGAGGGGAAAAAGTGGCCTTGGGTCAGTTGGATCCACATTTTTCCAAGCTCCATCAGATCCCTAAAGGGCTTGGGAGACTCCCAGACACAGGCAAAGGGTGAGGAGTTGGCTCCAGCAAGGAAAATCAGCTTTTCCAGCAAGATGTTGAGTGGATATAAAACATCCACAGGGAACGAATCCCGTTGGTTTCTCCTCCAGCATTATCTGGGAGATGATGGATTCCAAACCCCAGGGCAATAAAACCAACCCCGAGCTGCAGGACGAGTTGTCACCTGCTGGGGAAGTGCCACATGTCCCCTCCCAGCTCTGGGAATTATCCCTCAGCTCCAGGGAAGGGAAATCCAGGCTGGGACAGCCAAGGGAGGGTGGATCTTGTGCACTCACGTGTCCATCCAGAGCCCATTTGTCATTCCTGAACTTGCTGGCAAAGATCTCCAGTGGCCCCATGATCTGGTACACCTGGAGCAGCAGGTGCACGTCTTCCTTCTTGTAAATCCCTGGAAAAGAAGGGATTTTGTCACCTCTGGGTCACTCTGGCTTGAAATAATGGAGTGGGAGGGCAGAGAAACCAGGTCAGGATCTGAGTGGACACCAGCCCTGGCACTGGGATGTGCTGGGAAACACAGCCCAGGATGTTCAAGATATTTTCCACATGGGAGTGCCAATGCCAACCCCTCCTAGAGGCCACATCGTGTCCCTCACCTGACACCTGCAGCTCCACCCACGGAGCTCCACCCACATCGTGTCCATCACCTGACACCTGCAGCTCCACCCACAGAGCTCCACCCACATCGTGTCCCTCACCTGACACCTGCAGCTCCACCCACAGAGCTCCACCCACATCGTGTCCCTCACCTAAGCTCCACCCACATTGTGCCTCTCACCTGACACCTGGAGCTCCACCCACATCGTGTCCCTCACCTGACACCTGCAGCTCCACCCACAGAGCTCCACCCACATCGTGTCCCTCACCTGAGCTCCAGCCACATTGTGTCCCTCACCTGAGCTCCACCCACATCATGTCCCTCACCTGAGCTCCACCCACCTCATGTCCCTCACTTGACACCTGGAGCTCCACCCACAGAGCTCCACCCACCTTGTGTTCCTCACCTGACACCTGGAGCTCCACCCACATGGTGCCCTCTCACCTGACACCTGAGTTCCACCCACATGGAGCCCCTCTCACCTGACACCTGGAGCTCCACCCACATCATGTCCCTCTCACCTGACACTTGGAGCTCCACCCACCTCGTGTTCCTCACCTGACACCTGGAGCTCCACCCACAGAGCTCCACCCACATCGTGTCCATCACCTGACACCTGGAGCTCCACCCACATCGTGCCCCTCGCCTGAGCTCCACCCACATTGCGTCCCTCTCACCTGACACCTGAGCTCCACCCACAGAGCTCCACCCACATCATGCCCCTCACCTGACACCTGAGCTCCACCCACAGAGCTCCACCCACCTGGTGCCCCTCTCACCTGACACCTGGAGCTCCACCCACCTGGTGCCCCTCTCACCTGACACCTGGAGCTCCACCCACCTCATGTCCCTCTCACCTGACACCTGGAGCTCCACCCACCTGGTGCCCCTCTCACCTGACACCTGGAGCTCCACCCACCTGGTGCCCCTCTCACCTGACACCTGGAGCTCCACCCACCTGGTGCCCCTCTCACCTGACACCTGGAGCTCCACCCCGCTGTGGTCGATCAGGGTGGCGTTGACCTTGCTGGTGGCAGGGTCGAAGCTGGTGACGGAGAGCATGGCTGGCTGCTTCTTGCCCAGGTACTCGTAGGAGCCTTTCCACAGGGAATTCCTGGCAAACACATCCGCAGGCACTGCAAGTACAGCCGTGGGACATGTCAAAAAAACCACAGGAGGATTTCTGTCTTTGAATTCACTGACAATAATGAGATTGTTTTAAAAATTTATAATTTAAAAAATATTTTGTATTTTAAATATCTTCAATCCTGCCTGCTCTGTGCCATCACCATGGGGGACAAAGCCAAAACCGGTGACTTCAGTTTGGCTGGTGTGACCAAAAACACAAGGAAAGATCAAAAATGAACCAAGCCCCAAAATAATTTATTAGGAAAAGTTCAAATAAACTTCAGGAAATAAACTTATTGGGAAAACTTCAAATTAAAAAAGGTCAAATGTACAAAATCCTGGAAGGAAACGCTCTGGGGAGGGATACAGAAGTTGATGTCCAGCTCCTGTGAGGATCCTGTTTGTTCTCCAGGGAATAGGATGGGGCACTTGGCAGCCTCCAGAGAAAGGGGTTCAGGAGGGGGATGTGAGGGGTCTCAGGGATGTGTCCATGGGGAGAAGCCCCCCTGAGGAAATAAACTTATTGGGAAAACTTCAAATAAAAAAGGTCAAATGTACAAAATCCTGGAAGGAAACGCTCTGGGGTGGGACATAGATGTTGATGTGCAGCTCCTGAGAGGATCCTGCTTGTTCCCCAGGGAATAGGATGGGGCAGCTCCCAGAGGAAGGGGCTCAGGAGGGGGATGTGAGGGGTCTCAGGGCTGGTCCATGGGGAGGAGCCCCCCTGAGCCTCACCTGAGGCCTTGGCGAGCGGCGGCTCCCGCGCGGTGCCCACGGGCCTCCCGCTGGGCCGGACATCAGCTGGGACAGGGGGCAAAGCACAGCTGGTCAGTGTTGTGCAGTCCTGCACTGCCCACCCCGCAATTCCTGAGCCTGGAAAAGCCCCCCAAGGTCACAGAGTCCAAGCTGTGCCCCATGCCCAGCTTGTCACCCAGCCCAGAGCTCTGAGTGCCACGTCCAGGCTTTCCTTGGGAACTCCAAACCTCCCTGGGCACCCCCTGCCAAGGCCTGACCCCCTTTCTGTGCAGAATTTTCCCCTAAAATCCAACCCCAAACCTCTCCTGGCCCAGCCTGAGGCCGTTCCCTCTCCTCCTGTCCCTGTTCCCTGGAGCAGAGCCCAGCCTGGGGCTGTCCCCTCCTGTCAGGAGCTGTGCAGAGCCACAAGGTCCCCCCTGAGCCTCCTTTTCTCCAGGCTGAGCCCCCTCAGCTCCAGCAGTTTTCCAGCTCCTTCCCTGGACACTCTCCAGCCCCTCCACGTCCCAAATGGAGGAGCCCAGAATGGGACACAGCACTCGGGGTGTCCCTCACCAGTGCCCAGGACAGGGGACAATCCCTTCCCTGCTCCTGCTGGTCCATCCCTGATCCAGCCAGGTGCCACTGGCCAGCTCATGGCCAGCTGCTGTCCCCCAGCACCCCCAGGTCCCTCTCTGCCTCTCAGCCACTGTCCCCAGCCTGTCCTGCCTTTCCCTCTGCTCCAATCCCAAGTGTCCAGAGCGACCCTGCTCCAGGGCTCCATCCCAATGGATCAGAACATGTTCCTCATCCAATCCCAAGTGTCCAGAGCGACCCTGCTCCATCTCAATGGATCAGAACATGTTCCTCTGCTCCATTCCCAAGTGTCCAGAGTGACCCTGCTCCATCTCAATGGATCAGAACATGTTCCTCATCCAATCCCAAGTGTCCAGAGTGACCCTGCTCCACAGGGCTCCATCTCAATGGATCAGAACACGTTCCTCATCCAAGACTCTGGGGCAGGTAAAATGTGGGGGAGATAAACAATTTTTGTCCTGTGCAGGTGGTTCTAGACCCAGAATCTCCCCAGAAGATCCCCAGGTGGCTCTTTGGAGGTGGCACCTGAGTGTTGGGTCACAGGTTGGACTTGATGACCTCAAAGGCCTTTTCCAACCAAATTCTGGGATTCTGCTGTGAAGACCAACAGTGGAGACCCTCCCACCAAGTGAAAATCAGGCTGGGCCATCCCACAACTTTTAAGGGAACAAAATCACGGCTGAAAACACCTCCCCCTCCTTCCTCGGAGTCCTGACCCCAGACCTGAATCTCGGGTTTATCTGCAGGTTGAAAACCACCTCTGAAGGACCTCAAGGCCCAGGATCTCTGGAAGCTGAGGGCCTGGGGAGGGTCTCAGAGCCCAGCTGGTGCTGCCAGCCCCTCACCCAGGCAGATGGGGGGTTTCCCTGTCCAGCTGCCGTCGGCTTTGCAGGTGCGGTGCTCGGAGCCCCCGGTGAGGTAGAAGCCGCTCTGGCAGGAGTAGATCAAGGTGTAGCCCAGGGAGGGCAGGTCCAGGGCACCCACGTTGGCATGGGATGGGGTCTCGGGCTGCTTGCAGTGGTGGGCTGGAGGGGACAGGGAGAACAGGTGAGAGAAACCACCCGGGTGGGCACGGGGAGGGTGAAAAGTGACACTGTGACAGCAACAGGGGAACCCTCCTGGAGGAGTTGCTACACCACAGCTCACAGGGATTTTTTCCCAGCTGGAGGAATTAATGAGGAGCTTCCCATGCTGGGTTTCTGTTCCTGGCTAAAGCTGGACCTGGCTCCAGCTGATGAGCTGAAAATCAGGATTGGCCACCCCCATTTTTAAGGGAAAATGACAAAACCAAAGGATGCTGAAGCACCTCTGAGCCCAGAACTGAGTGCCAGGTGTGGGTGCAGACTAAAAACTGCCTTTGCAATCCCCAAGGCTCCCTAAAATCCAACGCATTTCCTGCAAGGATTCCTTCTCCAGAGCCTGGCTGAGGGCCCCAGCTCCCTGTGGCATTCCCGGACTCACGGACGCAGTCGGGCTGGACGCCGCTCCAGGTGAGGTTGGGCAGGCAGGTCCTGGTGGTGGAGCCCTGCAGGAGATATCCCTTCTGGCACCTGAAGAACAGGATGCTTCCCACCTGTCCCGACAGGAGACAAGCACTCAGCTTCCCAGGAATTCCCAGACCTTCATTCCATCCCCTTGTCACCGCCTCACCCCTCACAAGAGCAGCTCCACTCCCAGCTGAGCAAAAATCCCACTAATGGTGTCTCTAAATTAATTAAACCTAAAATTAATTAATCAAACCCCAAGATTAAGGTGACTAATTAGCAGGGAAATGGAAGGATCCACTCTGGCATCCACTATCCCAGCAGGGAATGGGTGGGAACGGAGACCCCCAAGGGAGTCACTGTGGGATTTTTGTCCCCATTCCAATGATTTCCTGCTGGATGAGAGATGGGATTAGCAAAAGCACCTGAAAATTAATGGGAATAGCAGCAACTATTAATTAGCACTGTAATTAATTTCAGATACAATGCACTGCTTAATTAATGCTGTGCAAACCCACTCGGAGGGCTAAAGGAGCACGTTGGGGTGTCCTGCTCCCAGGAGGAGACAGGAATCCAAGGAAGGACACATGAATCCATAGGATGGGACATGAATCCATGGGACAGGAATCCATGGAAGGACACATGAATCCATGGGATGGGACATGAATCCACAGGAGGAGACATGAATCCATGGAAGGACACATGAATCCATGGCATGGGACATGAATCCACAGGAGGAGACAGGAATCCATGGAAGGACGCATGAATCCATGGGATGGGACATGAATCCACAGGATGAGACATGAATCCATGGAAGGACACATGAATCCATGGCATGGGACATGAATCCATGGGACAGGAATCCATGGAAGGACACATGAATCCATGGGATGGGACATGAATCCATGGGACAGGAATCCATGGAAGGACGCATGAATCCATGGGATGGGACATGAGTCCACAGGATGAGACATGAATCCATGGAAGGACGCATGAATCCATGGGTTGGGACATGAGTCCACAGGATGAGACATGAATCCATGGAAGGACACATGAATCCATGGGATAACACAAGAATCCATGAGAGGGGACATGAACTCATGGGAGGACACAATAACCCATGGAAAGATGCAAGAATCCATGGAAGAAGGAGACATGAATCCATGGGAGGAGACAGTAATGCATGAGGGGAGACATGAATCCGTGGGATAACACGTGAATCCATGGGAGAACACGTGAATCCATGGGATAGCACATGAATCCATGGGAGGACACATGAATCCACGGGATAACATGTGAATCCATGGGAGAACATGGGAATCCATGGGAGAACATGGGAATCCATGGGATAGCACATGAATCCATGGGAGAACACATGAATCCATGGGAGAACACGTGAATCCATGGGAGAACACGTGAATCCATGGGAGAACATGTGAATCCATGGGAGAACACGTGAATCCATGGGAGAACTTGTGAATCCATGGGATAGCACGTGAATCCATGGGAGAACACGGGAATCCATGGGATAGCATGTGAATCCATGGGAGAACGTGAATCCATGGGATAGCACAGGAATCCATGGGAGAACACGTGAATCCATGGGAGAACACGTGAATCCATGGGAGAACTTGTGAATCCATGGGAGAACACGTGAATCCATGGGAGAACTTGTGAATCCATGGGATAGCACGTGAATCCATGGGATAGCACGTGAATCCATGGGATAGCACGTGAATCCATAGGAGAACACGTGAATCCATGGGATAGCACGTGAATCCATGGGAGAACACAGGAATCCATGGGAGAACACGTGAATCCATGGGATAGCACGTGAATCCATGGGATAACACGTGACTCCAGGCCAAGGACCGAACAGGGCTGGCTCTGTGGCACACCCCTCCTCCATGGCCATACCTGGTATCCCTGGGAATTGTTCTGCATCCCAAAAAGAGGCACTCCAGGATCTGCACACGTCGTGAGGCTGGGATCTGTTAAAAACAGGGAAGGGATTTTTGGGAGGGCTCAGAGTCCTCCAGGCACCTCTGGAACACCAGGGGGATCTGGCTCCCAAGGAACACGTGGTGACAAGGAAAACCACATGGATCTTCTTGTTCCTTAAATCCCTGCCTGCTGCAGCATGAACCAGCCAGAGGCACTTCATCCCTCAGGAGAAAAACTGGGAACGCACACCCTGGATCAGGCCAGCCCTTCCTGCCATCCACACCACGCCCTCTGCTCCCAAGGACCATCCCGAGCCCCAAGCACTGTCACCGTGACATTGTATGAACAATCCCTTCTCCTGGGAAGCTCCAGCCTCTCCCTGCTCTGCTCCTCTGGAATGTGGCCTGGAGATTGTTTATGAGAATTGCTTTTTAATTCAGGACCAATCACGGCCAATCACTCTCTGAGTCTGTCACGGGTTTTTATTATTCACTCACTGATGCCTCCTTTCTCTTTCTGTAGTATAGAATTTTCTTTTAAATATAATATAATATAATATAATATAATATAATATAAATAATGATAATATAATATAATATAATATAATATAATATAATATAATATAATATAATATATATACTAATAAATCATTTAATATAATCTCATATCATATCACAATATATATTTAATATAATATTATATCATATCACAATATATATTTAACATAATAAAATATAATATCACAATATATATTTAATATATATATATGATATCACAATATATATTTAGTATAATAGGATATGATATCACAATAGATATATATAAAATATGATATCATATCACAAAAATATATATAATATCATATCATATCACAATGTAATAAATCACCTTCTGAGAATTCAGGAGTCAATTCTCATCTCCCACCTCGTCCTGGGGACCCTTCCAACAAAGCACCACGGTGACCCTGCCCTCCTCCCTGCCCTGCAAGGACCCCGGGGCCGGGACTGGGAGTGAGGGGAGCCCCCAGACCCTGCAGCTGAGCCCCCAGACCCTGCAGCTGAGCCCCCAGACCCTGCAACTGAGCCCCAGACCCTGCAGCTGAGCCCCCAGACCCTGCAGCTGAGCCCCAGACCCTGCAGCTGAGCCCCAGACCCTGCAGCTGAGCCCCAGACCCTGCAGCTGGCCCCCAGACCCCTGCAGCTTAGCCCCCAGACCCTGCAGCTGGCCCCCCCTAATACCAATGCAGCCGGACCCCAGACCCTGCAAGCTGAGCCGCCCCAGACCCTGCAGCTGAGCCCCCAGACCCTGCAGCTGAGCCCCCAGACCCTGCAGCTGGACCCCAGAACCCTGCAGCTGAGCCCCCAGAACCCTGCAGCCGGCCCCAGACCCTCAGCTTGCCCCCAGACCCTGGCACCAGACCCCAGACCTGCAGCTGAGCCCCCAGACCCTGCAGCCGGACCCCAGACCCTGCAGCTGGACCCCAGACACTGCAGCTGGCCCCCAGACCCTGCAGCTGGCCCCCAGACCCTGCAGCCGGACCCCAGACCCTGCAGCTGAGCCCCCAGACCCTGCAGCTGGCCCCAGACCTGCAGCTGGGCCCCCCAGACCCTGCAGCTGAGCCCCCAGACCTGCAGCTGACCCCAGACCCTGCAGCCAGACCCCAGACCCTGCAGCTGAGCCCCCAGACCCTGCAGCTGAGCCCCAGACCCTGCACTGCCCCAGACCCTGCAGCCGGACCCCCAGACCCTGCAGCTGAGCCCCCAGACCCTGCAGCTGGCCCCAGACCCTGCAGCGGACCCCAGACCCTGCAGCTGGCCCCACGACCCTGAGCCGGACCCAGACCCTGCAGCTGAGCCCCCAGACCCTGCAGCTGAGCCCCAAACCTGCAGCTGGCCCCCAGACCCTGCAGCTGGCCCCCAAACCTGCAGCTGAGCCCCCCTTACCGATGCAGCTGGGCTGGGTCCCGCTCCAGGTGCCGTCGGACTGGCAGAATCTCCGCGCTGACCCCACGAGCACCAGCGGGGCCAGGCAGGAGAAGGAGACGGAGGAGCGGTAGGTGAAGCCTCTGTCCTCCCTCCTGCCCTGTGCCGGCGTCCCCGGGTCCCCACAGAACACGGCTGCAAGGGCAAAGGGACAAGGAGGTGGCCACAGACCCCTCAGGAATGTCACATCCCACCCAGGACTGTCACAGCTCCAGGATTAGCTCGGGAGTCAGGGGGGCAGAAGGTGTTGCTGGCTGCATTCCTTGTAATTATCTCCTTTTGTCAATGGTTGTTAATTAACTTCCACCTTCTCCCCCTGAATTTGCCTTTTTCCCCTCTTTTTTCTCCCCTAATTGCACGGTGTCACTTTGTTCCTTGGCTCTGTGTCGCATGGAAAGCTCGCTAATTATCCCAGATCCCGGGAAAGGTGTGAGGAACAGTGAGGGGTTTGTGGGATTTAATATGAAAATGGATATTGTGCAGCTGGAAAAGGGACTCGGAGCTGCCTGTAGCATCAGGAGATGCTAATTCCCTTTTTTAATTCCCTTTTTTGTTTGGTGTTTGGGCTGGATCAGACCCACCCAGCCTTCACAAACATTCCCAACCTCTGCTGCGACACAGAGCCTTTGCCAAGGGATTTTTTGGCAGTTCCAGGAGTCCTGATTGGAGAAGATTGGGTCACTGAGGGCAAACACCCAGTTCTGAGGACGTTTTGTAGGCAGGAACATGGAAAATGCCTGGATTCATCCCAAATATGGCCTCACCCCTCTGTCACAGGGGTAAGGGACCACCTGTGCCCCTTCTCCTCCTCACAGGTGCCAAACCAAGGCTCCCAAAAAACCAAGCCATGGAGAGAGGTGGGAGAGCAGCCAGACTTTAGGTCCAGACTCCTGAAGCATCCCCATGGCACCAAAAATTCCCACTCCAGCTGCTGGAAAACTCCATTTATGAACGGGGCACCAAGCACAGCAAGACCCCTCTAAACCCTGAGCTGCCAAACCACCGGCACAGAGCTTGGGAAAAAAAGTTGGGAAAAGCCCCAAAGAGCTGGAATTGAAGCAGGATGGAGGAGAGGGAAGGTGCCGACTCACGGAAGCACTGGGGGATCTCCCCGCTCCAGGAGCCGTTGCCCTCGCAGGTGAGCACGGCCGGCAGGGACAGCTGGTAACCCTCCAGGCAGGCATAGCTGATGCTGGAACCCCAGCTGAAATCTGATCCCACCACCTTCCCGTTGGGAATGGCCTGGGGAGCTCTGCAGGTGATGGCTGGAGGAGAGGGGAAAAGGAGGAGAAGGAGGAGAGAAGGAGGAGAGAAGGAGGAGAGAAGGAGGAGAAAAGGAGGAGAAGGAGGAAAAAGGAGAAAAGGAGGAGAAGGAGGAAAAAGGAGGAAAAAGGAGGAAAAAGGAGGAGAAGGAGGAAAAGGAGGAAAAGGAGGAGAAGGAGGAGAAGGAGGAGAAGGAGAAGGAGAAGGAGAAGGAGGAGAAAGAGGAGAAGGAGGAGAAGGAGGAAAAGGAATAGGAAAAGGAGAAAAGGAAAAGGAAAAGGAAAAGGAAAAGCAGAGTCAGGTCTCTCCACTTAATTACTTCCACTAACAAGCAAATTCCAGGTAGGAGCAAAGTCACCTCCTGCTCTCCAAGAGCATCTCCCAGGATTGGCACAAAGCGGGGTCAAACCCTGCAGAGTCTGGAGTTCAATCCCAAATCGGGAAATATCCCATGGGAAGGGATCCACGAGGATCATCCAGTCCAAACCCTGGCCCTGCACAGACACCCCCAAATCCCACCCTGTGCATCCCTGAGAGCGTTGTCCCAGCATTCCATGAGACCCTGGGGCTGTGCCCATTCCCTGGGGAGCCTGCTCAGTGCCCCACCCTCCTCTGGGGAAAGAACTTTTTCCTCACCATCTCCACAAATCCGACTTTGAAGTCAGCTGAAGTAAAAATCTGCCCTGACGTGGTGTGAAAGCTCATCCCAGATTTCCCCAAAGATTCACACATTTTGGACAACCTGGCAGAGGCTCAGAGGAGCAGTTGAAGGCACAACCTGTCGGGTTTTCACCCGCTCTGGGCTGTCTGGAGATGACATCTTTGCAGCACTCTGCTCTTCAGCTCAGAGCAGCCAAACCTGTGCCTCCGAATGAGACTCTTGGCCACACTCTGGATCATTTCTGCAGCATTTGCTCAGTGCAGAGAATGAAAAAGGAGAGGAAGAATTGCTCTTTACAGCCTCTGAAGGAGCTGGAGTGCATTTGAGGCGTTTTATGTGGCCTGTTTTTATATCAGCTCCGTGACAGGTGAATTTTCCCCATTTTTAAAGGAATGCAGAGATGCTGCCACACGTTTTATCTGCGCTGGGGGGTGAGGCAAACAGATCCAGCCTGCCCAGCCACTGCTTTCCTATTTCCCTTTTCTATCTCTGAACCACAGGAGCCATCTCAGAATAATGAAAAGACTCGCAGGGAACATTTTTCAGATGTTTCTGGGTGATGCCAGCACAGCGTCTGCTGGAAAAACACAATATTTCATCTGAGCTTGATCCGAGCTCTTGTGCAAAATCACTTTAACTCCCTGGGCTTTGAAGGAGAGGAGCAACTCCTTCCCTCCCTGCCAGGCAGGGATTGATAGCCCTGCACACAGCGAGGTGCTGCTGCTCCCTGACAAACGCCAAACTGTGAGGAAGGGAAACCCTGGTGGCCTCCAAAACTCGTCTCCTGCAACACCTGCAGGGCTCCTACCCTTGCAGACAGGTTTGGTGCCGTTCCAGGTGCGGTCCTTGGTGCAGGTGAGGGCAGCTGCTCTGTCTGACTCCATCATGAAGCCAGGAGTGCACTGGAACACCACGGATTTGTTGTAGGTGAAGTCACTGCCCAGCCTCAGCCCGTTGGCTGGCACGCCGGGGTCTCCACAGTTGATCACTGCCAAGGAAAGGGGAAAAGGAGAATTTCTGGCAGCTGGAACCACGCCTGTGATGGTCCTGGGTGGTTTCTGCCAAGTGGGAATTAACCAGTGAAATGTGGAGCAGGTTTGTAGCACAAGCTGGGGTTTAGTGGCTCATTAAGACCTTGAAAGGAGCTGGATTAACACTCATTAAACATTAAAGCAAACCGGGTCAAAGCTGGGTGAAGGGAAGGCAGCTTGCCCACAGCACTCCCCACTCAGCCCAGTCACTGCCTCTGATGTAAATCCATCTTTGCCCAGGTCACATCCCAGGGATGTCACACTCAGAGCAGCCCCAGAGAGCCCCCCCAGCTCCCAAAATTATCCCAGAGCTCCCTCCATCCAGCTGGAGGAAAACAACCCCAGAGCAAGATTTCCCCAGGAGGTGCCAGCAGAATTCCCAGGCTGAGCTGCTGCTGGTGCCAGGCCAGGCTTTGGCAGAGTTTCTCAGGGTGGCACTCGTGTGCTGGTGCTTTAGGATTTCAGCTTTTCTATTTTCCATCTATTTGTAATCCTGGAATTCTGTAGTGTGTAACTCCAAACCCCACACTCAGTGGGAGCTGCTGCTTCCCCATTTTGGGCAGACACAATTCCTGTCCAGGCCTGGGAACCAAGGACACCTCCCTGCCTCAGGGCCCAGAGATGTGAACAGAACTGATTTGGGTGGGGGGAGCAAACTTGGGGTCAGTGACTTCATTAGCTGAAGCTGGAATTGGAAGATGAACCCCCAAAATGCAAATGAACCAAAATGATAGAAGTGTGAAACCTGTGACCCATTGTCCATTTTGGGTGTAGCCCCTGGGGGGCTTTGTCTGCCCTAAATGCCCCTGAAGGCCCTTCAGTAAATAGAACTGAATTTTATTCCTTTAACTTTGTCTGGCCTGTGATTTTAGGTAGCCCCAAAAGGCACCATGTGGGCACAGCTGGGCCTGGCAGCTCATCCTTCCCCTCTCCCTGAGGCAGGATCCCATCCCAGGCATCCTTGTGAAGGCTGAGCTAGAACAGCAGGGCAGAGCTAAAGAATCAAGCAGGGATTTATTAAAAGGATCTCCACCTTGGGCAGCACCAGAGCCCAGCCAGGGCTGCACCCAGGATGAGCCAAAATGGGCACAAAAATGGATGAGTGGTCTCACATTTTTTTAAGTTCTGCTCCATTTGCATATTGGGGTTAATTGTCCAATTAAAGTCCCACCCTGCTGGTTTTTCTCTCTCCAGCCCAAGGGGTTTGTGCTCTTGGGCTGAGATTTGGATCATTTGTCCTTGGTGAGATTAGGATCATTTGTCCTTGGTGAGATTTGGATTATTTGTCCTTGGTGAGATTAGGATCATTTGTCCTTGGTGAGATTAGGATCATTTGTCCTTGGTGAGATTTGGATTATTTGTCCTTGGTGAGATTTGGATTATTTGTCCTTGGTGAGATTAGGATCATTTGTCCTTGGTGAGATTTGGATCATTTGTCCTTGGTGAGATTAGGATTATTTGTCCTTGGTAAGATTTGGATCATTTGTCCTTGGTGAGATTAGGATTATTTGTCCTTGGTGAGATTAGGATTATTTGTCCTTGGTGAGATTAGGATCATTTGTCCTTGGTGAGATTAGGATTATTTGTCCTTGGTAAGATTTGGATCATTTGTCCTTGGTCCCCAGCTGGAGCAGGAATTGTTTTGTCTCCCTGCTCCGTGCAGAGCTCACCATCCCATAACACGAACCCAGCCCCACCACCAGAGCAGCACAGAACCTGAGAAGCCCAAAACCCGAGGGCTGAGTGCCAGCAGTGCCCACCAGTGCACTCGGGGCTGGTGCCAGTCCAGGTGCCATTGACGGTGCAGTGCCTGCTCAGCACCCCCGTGCTGTAGTAGCCCTCCCTGCACTGGTAGATGATGGAGCTGGAGAACACCAGGCCGTCGTTGAAGATCACCCTGGCGTTGCTGGGCGTCCCGGGATTCCCGCAGGAAATCACTGCCAGGGGAAAAGAAAAATAATGAATTTTTTTAAAATTAAAATCACCCGGAAACCACAAATCAACCCCCAGGACTCGGAGGGGATCCTCCTGCACTGCCTGTCCTCAGTAAAGGCAGGTTCTGGGGACACGGGAACACCTCTGGGGACACCAGAGCCATTCTGGGGACACCAGAGCTGTCCTGGGGACACGAGAACACTTCTGGGGACACCAGAGCCATTCTGGGGACACCAGAGCTGTCTTGGGGACACGAGAACACCTCTGGGGACACCAGAGCTGTCCTGGGGACACGGGACACCTCTGGGGACACCAGAGCCATTCTGGGGACACCAGAGCTGTCCTGGGGACACGAGAACACTTCTGGGGACACCAGAGCCATTCTGGGGACACCAGAGCTGTCCTGGGGACACGAGAACACTTCTGGGGACACCAGAGCCATTCTGGGGACACCAGAGCTGTCTTGGGGACACGAGAACACCTCTGGGGACACCAGAGCTGTCCTGGGGACACGAGAACACCTCTGGGGACACCAGAGCCATTCTGGGGACACCAGAGCAGTCCTGGGGACACCAGAGCAGTCCTGGGGACACGAGAACACCTCTGGGGACACCAGAGCAGTCCTGGGGACACCAGAGGAATTCTAGGGACATCACGGCAATCCTGGGGACACCAGAGCCATCCTGGGGACACCGGAAGAATTCTGGGGACAGTACAGCAGTTCTGGGGACACTGGAGGTGTGCTAGGGACACCAGGGTAGCTCTGGGGACTCTGGTGCAGCTCTGGGGACACCGGGGCAGTCCTGGGGACAGTGGGGCAGCTCTGGGGACACCAGAACAGCTCTGGGGACATCAGAGAAATTCTGGGGACATTGGGGCAACTCTGGGGACACCAGGGAAGTCCTGGGGACACCAGAACAGCTCTGGGGACACCGGGGCAATCCTGGGGACACCAAAACAGCTCTGGGGACACTGGGACAGCTCTGGGGACACTGAGGCAGTCCTGGGGACACCGGGGCAGCTCTGGGGACTCTGGGGCAGCTCTGGGGACACCGGGGCAGCTCTGGGGACTCCGGGGCAGCTCTGGGGACTCCGGGGCAGCTCTGGGGACACTGGTGCAGCTCTGGGGACAGCAGAAGGGCCCCGTGTGCCAGCAGTACCTTCGCACTCGGGCTGCGTGCCGCTCCAGGAGCCGTTGGAGTGGCAGGTCCTCTCGGAGGAGCCGCGCAGGGAGTAGCCGGGCTCGCAGCTGAACCTCACCACGCTGCCCACGCCGAAGGCGTCGCCCAGGCCGATCCCGTGGGAAGGGATCCCGGGATCGCCGCACACGCCCTGGCTGCCCCCTGCCAGGAGAGCATGGAGTCACCAGAGCCACCAGGGATGGTGGCTGTGTCACCCTCATCGGGAATTCCGCCCCCAGCAGAGGAGTGGAATTCCAGATTAAACACTCCCTGGTTCCAGGAGCCCCCTGGGTTTGAGCTGGATGCAAACACGGCCACAATTCCTGAATGCCAAGGTGGAGGCTCCAGCATCAGCCCCAGGGATGCTTCCCCTCCATGAAGGAATTCCCACGTGCTCCAAGCCAGCCCTGAGCAGCTGGGACTCGGGGAACAAGGAGGGGTTGGGGCATGGGAGGAGGGGGAAAGGGAAATTCAGGGAAGGGAAGGTGACAATGGGTGGAAGATGACAATGGCTGGGTGACCATGAACAGGTGACCATGAACGGGTGACCACGAACGGGTGACCACAGCCAGCTGACCATGTCTGGGTGACCAAGAACAGGTGACCATGAATGCACAACTATGAACAGGTGACCATGAACAGGTGACCATGAACAGGTGACCATGTCTGGGTGACCATGGCTGTGTGACCATGGCCAGGTGACCATGAACAGGTGACCATGAATGGGTGACCGTGGCTGGCTGACCATAAATGAATGACCATGGCTGGATGACCATGGCTGGGTGACCGTGAACAGGTGACCACAGCCAGCTGACCATGGCCAGGTGACCAAGAACAGGTGACTGTGAACGAGTGACCAAGAACAGGTGACCATGAAGAGCTGACCATGGCCAGCTGACGGTGTCTGGGTGACCATGGCTAGCTGACCATGGCCAGGTGACCAAGAACAGGTGACCACGGCCAGCCTGTGGTGTCAGGCTGCCCTGCAGTGCCCCTCCCCAGCCCCTCACCCGAGCAGTGTGGCAGGGAGCCGCTCCAGCGCCCGTCCAGCTGGCACATCCGCGTGGCATTGCCCACCAGCGTGCGCCTGCCCAGGCAGCTGTACCTGACCACGGAGCCCACCGTGTGCTTGTCCCCCGAGATCTGCGCGTGGGGAGGGGACCCGGGGTGGCCACACGACACCACTGCAAGAGAGACACAGCCTCAGCCCCCGGGGATGCACAGTTCTGGCTTGGGGGGACCCTAAATGTCGTTAATTCCAACCCTTTCCACGGGCAGGGATGCTGTTCCCTATCCCAGGCTGCTCCAAGCCCTGTCCAGAGATGGGGGACACGTCACTTCCAGGGATGGGGACACTTCCAGCTGCTCTGGGCATGTGTGCCAAGGCCTCCCCACCCTCACGGGGAAGTTCAACACACAGGAAACAAAAACATGGGAAAGTCTCCTTTTTTTTTAAATTTTAATCCCAGGAATCCAAGGAATCAGTGGTAAAACTGATTTGCATTTCCAAATGCCCACAAATCCTCCAAATTAAGTAAGGAGATCCCTTGTACTCGAGGGGGCTGAGGGAGCCTGGGATTGGGGCTTTAACAGGAATTCCCTCCTGGCTGTGGGAACATGGATCATCACTCACCAACTCCCCAGGAGCCATGCAAGGGGTGAGGACAGGACAAAAGGAAAGGAAAATGTGCCCAAAACTGCTGGGGAGGATTTGGTGTGGAGGGATAAACGTGGAAAAAACAAAAGGAATGACCCCAGCTTTGGAACAGCTCAAGCCAGTTGGAATTTCCGGAGTTCCGAGACCATTCCCGAGGGAAGGGAATGGGATTGAAGCTGGTTTAGTGCCCAAAGGGACAAACTGGTCATGCTGGGGTGGGGCTGCTCCTGCCTGCACCTCCCTAAGGCAGCTAAAATCCACTCTGGAGCCCAAATTCCCTCTGGGACCACTCTGGGACCCACTCACTCAGGTGAGCCCTCACTCACCCAGGTGAGCCCTCAGCCACTCAGGTGAGTTTCCACTCACTCAGGTGAGCCCTCAGCCACTCAGGTGAGCCCTCAGCCACTCAGGTGAGTTTCCACTCACTCCGGTGAGCCCTCACTCACCCAGGTGAGCCCTCAGCCACTCAGGTGAGTTTCCACTCACTCAGGTGAGCCCTCAGCCACTCAGGTGAGTTTCCACTCACCCAGGTGAGCTCTCCCTGTGCTCCAGAGCTGCTCGTGCCCTCTTCACCTGCACCATCCCAGCTGGATCCCTCTCCTCAAACACCAAAATTCATTGGGATTCCACCTGGAACCCCTAAAATCCATTGGGATCCACCTGTCCTTACAAAGAGAACCCCCTCCAGCAGGATCCTTCCCTCAAACCCCCAAAACTCATCAGGATCCACCCGGAACCCCTAAAATGCATTGGGATTCACCTGTCCCTACACAGAGAACCGTCTCCAGCAGGATCCTCTCCTCAAACCCCAAAATTCACTGGGATTCTACCTGGAACTCCTAAAAATCCATTGGGATCCACCTGTCCTTACAAAGAGAGCCCCCTCCAGCAGAATCCCTCTCCTCAAACCCCAAAACTCATCAGGATTCCACCTGGAACCCCTAAAATCCATTGGGATCCACCTGTCCTTACAAATGGTGGAATGCCCCTAGCAGGATCCTCTCCTCAAACCCCAAAATCCATCAGGATTCCACCTGGAACCCCCAAAATCCATCAGGATCTGCCTGTCCTTACAAAGAGAACCCCCTCCAGCAGGATCCTCTCCTCAAACCCCAAAATCCATCAAGATCCACCTGGAATCCCTCAAAACCCATCAGGATCAGCCTGTCCCTACACACAGACAATGCCCCTAGCAGGATCCTCTCCTGAAACCCCAAATCCATCAGGACCCACCTGTCCTTACAAAGAGAACGCCCTCCAGCAGGATCCCTCTCCTCAAACCCCAAAATCCATCAGAATTCCACCTGGAACCCCCAAAATCCATCAGGATCTGCCTGTCCTTACAAAGAGAACCCCCTCCAGCAGGATCCTTTCCTCAAACACCAAAACTCATTGGGATTCCATCTGGAATCCCTCAAAACCCATCAGGATCAGCCTGTCCCTACACACAGACAATGCCCCTAGCAGGATCCTCTCCTGAAACCCCACATCCATCAGGACCCACCTGTCTTACAAAGAGAACCCTCCAGCAGGACCCTTCCTCAAACACCCAAATTTATCAGAATTCCACCTGGAACCCCCAAAATCCATTGGGATCCACCTGTCCTTACAAAGAGAACCCCCTCTAGCAGGATCCTTTCCTCAAACCCCAAAATCCATCAAGATCCACCTGGAATCCCCCAAAACCCATCAGGATCAGCCTGTCCCTACACACAGACAATGTCCCTAGCAGGATCCTCTCCTCAAACCCCAAAATCCATCAGGACCCACCTGTCCCTACCCAGAGAGCCCCCTCCAGCAGGATCCCCCTCCTCAAACCCCAAACCCCCAAAATCCCTGGGAAACTCCTGAAACCACTGGGACCATTCCCACGTGGATTTTTTGGGAGGAGGGGATGGATTTTCCCTGATGAATCCTGCCAACCCCCCCGAGCTGGGCCGCACAGGGAGGGCTGGGGCCACTTACAAAGGCACTGGGGGAGGGCCCTGTCCCACGTGCCATCGCCCTGGCACGTCAGGACGTGCGTTCCCAACAGATAAAATCCGTGGATGCACTGATAGGACACGGTGGTGCCGAAGCTGAACCTGTGGGGGCCGCTGGGCTGCACTTGGCGCACGCTGTTCTCCAGGTGCCCGGGGTCAGAACAGTTCACAACTGCAAACAAACAACACAACAACACCCAAAAAATAACGGGAAGCCAAGGGGGAGGCAGAAAATGTGGGGTTCTCCGAAAAAAAATAAGTGGGAGATTGAAGATTTTGTGCCGTGGTTCAAGGTTTGGGTTTTTTTCCCTCCCTTCTCTGAGATTTTTGAGGTGGGAGTGGAAAAATTTCTTGTGAAAAGTGGGGAAAAGGGAGTCCAGGCAATCCTCAATCCTGCAGGGTCTCACCCAGCAGCAGCAGAGGCTGGATCTCCAGCCCCAAATTGGGATTTTAGATTATCCAGCTGGGAATAACTGATCCCAAACTGGGATTTCCATCATCCAGCAGGGAATCCTTGATAATCCAGCATGGCCAGAGATCCTGGATTGGGGGAATGCAGAGGGAGGGAGTGCAGGGAGGGGATTTGGGAAGTGAACCTGAGTGCTGATCCCGTGGGGAAAGAGGGAAGAGGGCTCTGCACAAAGCTGTGGGAAGGTATTTCCTGGGAAGATAAACGAGGAGGAGCAGGGGGAGCAGAGGAGAGATCCTGATTTTCCATGGATTTTCCATGGACTGTGACCACCGGGGTGTGTTTGTAGGGTGGTGCCTGCCTCTCACCCCCTCTGAGCCCAAATTTGGGTCTGATCCCAAACTTGATCTGATCTGTGCCTGCCTTTCACCTTTCACCCCCTCTGAGCCCAAATTTGGGTCTGATCCCAAATTTCCTCTTCCAACACACTCCAGCTCCTTGGAGGACACAGCGAGGTGAGAAAATCCCACGGGATTTACAGCAGCCCTGGGATCTCCAACATCCCCTGGGTGGTTTCCAGGGATTTCTGCCTTGGGATGGTGGAGGAATCCCCAGGGCAGGCCCAGACTGACCTCGGCAGGAGGGCAGGGTGCTGCTCCACTGGCCGTTGGCCAGGCACTGGGATTGGGAAGCTCCCTCCAGGCGGAAGCCAGGGTTGCACTGGAATTTGGCCACGTCGTTGAGGTTGAACTGGGAGCCCTGGGTGAGGCCGTTGGGGGGGTTGCCAGGGTGGCCACAGGTGATGGCTGCAAGGACAAAATGGAAATGTCACCGGGTTTGTTCCTGGAGAAAAAGTGGATTATTCATTGGAAAAAGTTCTGGAGGTAGGAGAGGATAAAAACCCCCACATCAATCCCAAAAACCCAAAGATTTGGGGACTGCTCTGCTGAGATAAGGGATGACACTGAGAGAAAGGGATTTTTGTAGGTTTTGTTGGTACCAGGAATTCCCTGCATCCAGGAATTCCCCGTGTCCCTCTCCAGGCAGCCGAGTGCCAGGATCCCACTGATTTACACCACACATCCCTCTCCAAAAACCCCAGCTCCTGCTCTTAACCCCACACCACCCCGGCATCCCAAACTCTGTTGTTCCCTCCAGTCCTGGCTGCTCCCTGCAGGGAAAAGTTACACCTGGAAGCAGAGGGAAAAGAGAGAAAATGGGAGGAGAATCAGAATTCCAGCACAGGGCCTGAAGAGATGAAATCTGCCCATGCTGGAGAAACTTTGTGGGAAAATTTTACTTCCAAATCCCTGAAGTGAGGATTTTTTGATAGAAAGATTTGATGGAACTAACCAATAATTGGCCAGAAAGCCACCAACCAATTGGAAAGACACGTGAGCTCTGTCAATCTGTATAAAAAGCAGTTATGTGAATGAAGAATAGGGTTTTTCCTGCATGAAGAAAATGGAATCTTGATAAAAAAATCATTCTGAAGGTGTGTGCAGGGCCACTCCACACCTTGGGGGTGTGAGCTCTGCCCAGCCCCTTTCCACAGCCCCCTCCAGGCCCTCCTGGCAGGAATGTCCCCCCAGGGCTGAAGGAATGACAATACTGACACACACAAGTACTTCAGAATAGAAAGATTTGATGGACACTAAGGAATAAAGTAATTGGCCAGAAAGCCACCAACAAATTGGAGTCACACATGGGGTGTGTGACTAAAACTGTATAAAAATGAGTTATGTGAATACAGAGTAAGTTTTTCCTGCATGAAGAAAATGGAATGCTGATAAAGAATCACCCCGAAGGTGGGTGCAGGGCCACCCCACACCTCCGAGCACCCCACAGCTCGGGGGTGTGAGCTCTGCCCAGCCCCTTCCCCAGCCCTTCCCCAGCCCCTCCTGGCAGGAATGTCCCCTGGGCTGAAGGAATGCCAGTACTTACGCACACAGACAGGCGTTTTCCCGGACCAGCGGTGGTCCTGCTGGCAGATGCGCACGGACATGCCGATGAGGCGGAAGCCGGGCTGGCACTGGTACACCACGCTGCCACGGTAGTTGTAGTTCTCGCCGTTGATCTGCCCGTTCACAATGGGGCTGGGCACGCCACAGTGCCCGGCTGCAGCGGGGGAGAGCAGCAGCAATCAGCTGGGGAGCCCAGCAAAGGTGTCCCCAAAGGGCATCGCCCGGATCTCTGCGGGATTGGGGTCTGGAGATGGCCAGACTGGGTTGGGTTGGAAAGGAACACAAAGGTTGTCCACAGGGACACCTTCCACCATGCCAGATCACCCTGTCCAGCCTCTCCTTGGACAGCTCCAGGGATGGGGCACAGCCCCAGCTTCTCTGGGCATGGATGGGGTTTGGCAATGGCCAGGCTCGGTTGGGTTGGAAAGGAACACAAGGGTTATCCACAGGGACACCTTCCAACATGCCAGGTCCAGCCTCTCCTTGGACAGCTCCAGGGATGGGGCACAGCCCCAGCTTCTCTGGGCATGGATGGGGTTTGGAGATGGCCAGACTGGGTTGGGTTGGAAAGGAACACAAAGGTTGTCCACAGGGACACCTTCCAACATCCTCATTCACTCCAAGCCCTGTCCAGCCTCTCCTTGGACACCTCCAGGGATGGGGCACAGCCCCAGCTTCTCTGGGCATGGATGGGGTTTGGAGATGGCCAGACTGGGTTGGGTTGGAAGGGAATGCAAGGGTTGTCCACAGGGACACCTTCCACCATGCCAGGTCCAGCCTCTCCTTGGACACCTCCAGGCACAGGGCAGCCCCAGCTCCTCTGGGCAATCCCTGCCATGCTGTCTATAGGGAACAACCCACCCCAGCATCCAACCCAAACCCGCTCTCTCTGCCCTCCAGGCTGCTGCCTCACCACTCTGCTCTCCCAAACAACCATCCCCACCCCAAATCTCTCCCAAAACACCTCCCACCTCCCGAGGATGCAGGAATCCAACTCTGCCCCCCTTTTACACCCACTGCAAACCCCGCAGGGAGGGTGTCAGCCCTAAATCCCCCGTTCCCTCCCCAGGAGCCTTTCCCACCCCCGTGGGTGCCACGGGAGCTCCCCGGGGGTACCTACCCAGACACCTGACCTCAGCCCCGCTCCAGAGCCCGTTGGCCATGCACTCCCTGACCCGGGAGCCCACCAGGGTGTAGCCAGTGTTGCAGGAGAAGATGGCAGTGGCCCCATAGCTGGTGAGGGTCCCGATCTTGTTCCCGTTGGGAGGGGTGGGCAGGTCCCCACAGGAGATAACTAGGACAGATCCCAAAGGAGAGTGAGAACACAGGCTGGGTTTTGAAGGAATGCATCCAGGAGTTGTTGCTGGGGTGGGAAAGTTCGTGAAATAATCCCAGGAATTGTAATAAATCCAGAGCCGTGTTAGATGAGGTGACAAAAATAAGAGCTGCTAAGATTTGTGCTTCAGGACACTAAAGACAGGCTGGGAAGGAACCAAAGGATTTTTTCACACCAGAACTTCCTCACTCAGGAATATTTTCCTGTCATTAAGCCTGATTCCCAGAAAACCCAGAGAATCATGGAATGGGGTGGGTTGGGAGGGACCTTAAAGGCCGTGAGTGGGGACATCTCCCACTAGGCCAGGATGCTCCAAGCCTGACCTTGGAATGGCACAAAGTTCCTAATTAAAAGTGACACCCAGCTTTGCCCCACAAGCCGAAATCCCAAGATCTGCAGATCCCAGCTGGGTTTGTGGGATGCAGGAGCCTCTGCCAACCCCACTCCCCCTCAGAACTCCAGCTCTTGATTTCATCTTCATTTTCTCTGCCTTCAAGCTCTGCCAACCCTCCAGAGCTCCCACTGGGCGCTCCTGACCTCGGGGCACTGCCAAGATCCTGTCACTTGGATTGAGGTGGCAATAAGGCTGAGGGAACAAAGGGAGGTCAGGCTCCTGCTCCCAGATCCAGAGGAAGAGCTGGCAGGGGGGAAAAGTACATCTGTCACCCACGCCAGCAGTCACAGCTCCACACACAAAGGCAGGCAGCAGGGAAGGAGAGATTTTGCTGCCTCTGTCTGCACTTGGAGAGAAAAGCTCTCCCCCTCTGACAAGAGGAGAGATGCAAAGCCCAGCAGTGGTGTCAGAACAACTGAGAGCTGCTGGTGTGCCCCGGTGGGTTTGATTTGCAGGTGACACTGTTACCCTTTAAACCTGGTGCTCGTGGGAGAGCTGAGCCTTGACAGAAGAATTCTTTATTTTTCCTCCTTAAAAGCCAGGACTTCAGAGCAGCTGGGACAGAGGAGCTGCTGGGACCCCACAGCAACAGCTGAGCTGAAGGGCTGGAGATCCCAGGGAAGTGCTGGGATGAAACCAGGAATCACATCCAGGAGTCTCCCTGCATCCCAAATCCCTTCCAGCAGATCTGCTGTCCCTGACTCAGCTGCTCCAGGAGTAATTGAGCTCTACCCCAGGGACATCTCCCACTACCCCAGTTTGCTCCAACACTGCCTGGGACACTTCCAGGGATGGGGTGGGTTGGAAGGGATGGGGCAGCCACAGCTCCTCTGGGACATCCATCCCAGCCCCTCCCTGCCCTCCCAGGGATGGATTTCTTCCCAAAATCTGCACCAAACCATCCCATCCTGTACCCAAAGGTACGATCACCCACCAGCACCATCCTGAAACCCCCAAGTTGGGATTTGTTGACCCCAACCACAAAACCAGCCCTGGGAAATCCATCCCATCCCTTCACTGCCCTCCCAGAGATGGAATTCCTCCCCAAATCTGCACCAAACCATCCCATCCTGTACCCAAAGGTATCATCACCCACCAGCACCATCCTGAAACCCCCGAGGTTGGGATTTGCCGACCCCAACCACAAACCCAGCCGCCGGTGCCACCCTGGGGTGCCCCTGCTCTTACTTTTGCAGGTGGGCACGGGCTGCCCGATGCTCCAGGTGCCGTTGGCCTGGCAGCGGATGACCCTCTGGCCCGTGTAGTAGTAGCCAGGGTCACAGATGAGCATCAGCTGGGCGTTGTAGTGGTACTGCACCTCGTAGGTGAGGCGCCAGCGGCCGTGCTCCACCGCGATGCTGCCCACGTCGGGGCACGTCACAGCTGGGGGGAATGGCACGGGGGAATTGGCACGGGGAAATGGCACGGGGGAATGGCACGGGGGAATAGCATGGGGAATTGGCACAGGGGAATGGCACATGGAAAACCACACATGGAAAATGGCACGGGGGGGAATGGCACGGGGGGAATGGCACGGGGGAATGGCAACGGGGGAATGGCACGGGGGAATGGCACGGGGGAATGGCACGGGGGAATTGGCACAGGGGAATTGGCACAGGGGGAATGGCACGGGGGAAATGGCACGGGGGAAATGGCACATGGAAAAGGGCACATGGAAAATGGCACGGGGGAGATGGCACGGGGGAATGGCACGGGGGGAATGGCACGGAGAGAATGGCACGGGGGAAAGGGCACGGAGGATGTGGCACGGGGGAAAGGGCACATGGGGAATTGGCACATGGGGAATGGCACGGGGGAATGGGCACATGGGGAATGGCAGATGGGGAATGGCAGATGGGGAATGGCACGGGGGGAAATGGCACGGGGGGAAATGGCACGGGGGAAATTGGCACACAGAGTGGGTTCAGTGAGGTTTAAGCCCCCCAAAACAGTCCAGGTGTGGAGGGTTTTTAATGAGGGGTGTGTCACAGACATATTTAATGAAAAATCCTTTTTCTCCTGAGAAGCTGAGAGGCCTCAGAAATGAAATGTAAACAATGATTCTCTGCTGCTGTGGAATGCAACAGGGGCATCTGTGATTGGTCCCATGTGGTTGTTTTTAATTAATGGCCAATCAAAGTCCAGCTGTCTCGGACTCTCTAATCAATCACAAAATTTTATTATCATTCTTTCCTTTCAAGCCTTCTGATGAAATCCTTTCTTCTGTTCTTTTAGTATAGTTTTAATATAGAATTTTCTTTTAATATAATATATATCATAAAATAATCAATCAGCCTTCTGAAACACAGAGTCAAGATTCCCATCTCTTCCCTCGTCCTGGGACCCCTGTGAACATCCCCACAAGGGGTATCCCCTGGTGGGGCTGTGGTTGGGAACTGAAAGGAAAATTTTGTGGATGAAGTTGTAAGTGGTGACGATGAAATCCACAGAGAAAAACCCCCTGCAGTGGTGTTAAAATCACAAAATGGGAATCAGGGACACCTCATTGTCTGAGAAATAGAAACAAAAGTGAGCTGGGGGAGCAAACTTGGGGTAAATGCCTTTAATTGGGAGATGAACCCCCAATATGCAAATGGACCAAACTTATAAAAGTGTGAACCCTGTGACCCATCATCCAATGACCCATGACCCATCATCCAATGACCCATGGCCCATTTTGGGTGCAGCCCTCGGGGCTTTGTCTGCCCTAAATGTCCCTGAAGGCCCTTCAAGAGACACACCTGGGTTTTATTCCCTTGGCCCGTGTTTTTAGGCAGCCCCCAAGGCCGTGCAGTGCCCCAGCCCCACTCACCCAGGCACGCAGGGGGCTGGTTCCCGTTGCTCCACACTCCCTCCTGCAGGCACTCGGCGCTGGGCTCAGCGCCCGGCTGCAGCTGGAAGCCCTGGTTGCACTGGTACACGGCCTTGGTGCCCACTGTGTACTCCTTCCCAAAGACAACCCCGTTCCTCGGGGCTCTGGGAATGCCACAGGAGAGAGCTGGGAAGAGAAAACACCCCAAAAAAATTATTTAAAATAAATCAGGGAGCTGCTGGTTTTATCCCAAACCGAAATCCCGGATCCCGAACTTCCCTACAGACACTGTGGGGAGTGCCCACACTTCCTACAGGACCAGCTTTTGCAAAGCCAACCCTGAATCCCAGTTTTTCCTGGCTCACACTTCCCATAACATCTGTCCCACAGGCTGCATCAGCAGAGAGCTCTGAGTTTCCACAGAGACAAAGGATCCGACAGCGGGAACGCTTCGTGTCCACAGCCACAGCAGCACCGGCCCCAAACCCTCTCCAGGAGCACCCTGCCCTACATAAGGCAGCAAATTGTGGAATTATGTCGTGGCAGAAGGGAGGATAAATCATCCTCGTGGATGAGGAGGCAGAGGGGAGGAATTTGGGGGAAAAAGGGAAAAGCAGGCATGGGGCCAGGTGGCTGCTGGAGGTGGCAGCGCTCCCAAGGGAGGCACCATTCCTGCTGGGATCCTGGGCTCAGGGGCAGGGCAGGGAGGGGACAGGCAGGTGACAGCCAAAATACACAAAGAATCCCAGCCATTTATGCTGTTACCCTTTTTCCCAACCCTGCCAGCGCTGGGAAACGTCCCCAGATCTGCTTCTCCAGCAGCATGAGGAGGAGGAGGGAAAGCAGATCCAGATCTGACTCCAGACCCACCCTGAGGTTCCCATCCCTCTCCAAGCCTGGCTCTGGGGGAAAGGGAGATCCACTTCCCTCCTGTCTGGACAGGGTGGGATGCCAAGGGAGGAGCAGCCTGAACCTGGGAAACTCCACTGGGAAGCTCCTGAAGGCTCTGTGGGGTTGGTAGAGGAGCAGAACCTGCCAGGGTTTGGACAGGATGGGATGCCCAAGGGAAGAGCAGCCAGGACCTGGGAAGTTTCTAAAGGTTCTGTGGGGTTGGGAGAGGAGCAGAACCTGCCAGGAGACACAGCCCTAACCCCTGATCCCAATATCTGCCCGTGCTTCCAGACACACCCATTCCCTTCTGGAGCAGCCCCTGCTCAGCTCCTGAGCCACTCCAACCCATTCCCCCTCCTGGTGTTCCCTGTGCACAAAAGCAGGGCTGGAGAAGCAGCAAAAGTCCCTTTTTGGTGCCATGGAGCTCAGTGAGGCCTGGAGAGCCCAAACTTTGCCTGTGCAGCAGCATCAGCAGAGCCCTGGGGCTCTCCCCATGCAAGCCCAGCTTTTATCCCCCTCCTGCCCCAGCCTGGAGTGGGATCCCAGAGCAGCTGGCAGGTGCTGGAGTTCTGAGAGGTGTCAGCAGCTCCAGAGGCAGGATCAGGCCGTCCCTGGCGGCACTGATGGTGACAGGAGTGTCACTGCAGCGAGCTCAGGGCTGGCCAATCCCTCTCCAAGGCCTGGTGTCTAGACAGGCTGCCAGGCTGAATACCAATGGCTCTCCCAGGGAAAAGAAAGCACCTGGAAAACCCAACCTTTTCCCTGCTGCTCTTTCCCAGCTCTCAGTCATTCCCTCCCCTCTTTGCCATCTCTTCCCAAAGCCTGGCAGACGAGGATCACCCCTCAGCGCTCCCAGCCTGTTCTCAACACGCAATTACCCAATCCCAACATCGGTTTTTTATTCACTGCTTTTCCAGGGACTCTCAGAACTCGATCCCAGCCCCTCCCAGCTCTCACCTTGGCACAGGGGGGTGGCTTCCCTCCAGTGGAAGTGGCCCTGGGGGTGCTGGCTGCAGGTGGTGGTGCTGTGTCCCACCAGGCGGTAGCCGGCGTCGCAGCCGAAGCGCACGGAGCTGCCGGGGCGCAGCCCGGAGTGGCTCAGGATCATCCCGTGGGCTGGTGGCTGTGGCAGGCTGCAGTAGGGAGCTGGCAAGGAGGGCAGGGAAAAGCAAACCAGTCACTGGGTCGTTCCCTTCCCGCTCCCAGCAATTACAGGGAGCTTCCCCAAAAAGCCCAAACCAAAAACTGGCGATGGAGAAACGCGGAGTGGAAGCGGGGATGGAGGGCAGGGCTCTGGTCTGAGCCTCACCCAGCTCCAGGAATAAGGAGTCATTCCTGGTAATTAATATTCCTTAATTCATTTGCTGAGCAAAGCCTGGACAGACTTTTCCATCACCCCCTCACCCAGAAACCTTTCCCAATATCCAGTCCCTGGCATCGACTCTCCACATCAGGCTTCTGATTCTGAAGAGTGGTTGGGAAATGAGCCAAAGCTCCAAGGTTTCTCCCTGGAATTTCTCCTGATTGTGATCCCAAAATCCTGGTCCTGACTGTTACAGAGTGGCTCCAAGGTTCCTCCTGGACAGACCCTGCCCTTCCCAACCTCCCCAGCTCGGAACGTGCCCGGCTTTGTGCCTCCCCTGCCTTGGCAGCTCCTGCCCCGACAGCTGGACCTCTGCAGGAATCCCACGGATTCTCCTGGCTGTGGAGCTGCTCCTGCTCCAGGCAGAGGCAGCTGGGACTCACCAGAGTAGCGGATTTTGAAGCCTTTCCTGTTGTAGGCATGGTCAGAGGACCAGCGCAGGAAGACGCTGCTGCCGCTGCTGGTGACGGTCAGAGGGGCTGAGTAATTCCCACTGAGGGACAGCAGCAGGGGACTCTGCCCCGAGGGACCTGTCAGAACAGGGCACAGGGAACAGGGAGATGTCACTGGGGCATTCACATTCCCTGGAAAAATTCCCTTGCCCAGGATTTTTCTCCTGGGCAGCTGAGAAGCCTCAGAGAAAAAGGAAAACAAGAATTATCTGATTTGCTTTTCCTGTGTTGTGCTGCTTTGGAATGTGTTTAAAAGGGAAACAATTCTGATCTCATTTGTTTCTCCTGTGTTGAGCTCCTTTGGAATGGGTTTGGAGATTGTTCTATTGGATTCTGTGGGAGTTGTTTTCACTCTTTGGCCAGTCAGGGCCAGGCTGTGTCAGGCTCTGGAGAGAGTCACAAGTTTTCATCATTATCTTTTTAGCCTTCTGTCTGTGTCCTTTCTGAATTCTTTATTTGGCATGGCACAGCATTCTTTAATGTAATACAGTATCATAAAAATGAGCCTTCTGATGGAGTCAGATCCATCATTCCACAAACCCAACATCACAGTGGGGCTCAGTGTCCCTGCAGGAGGAACGAGCACAGGGAGGTTTCCCTGAGCAAAGGCAGCTCCCAGCTCCCTGTGGAGCTCCAGGGCTCCCATCCTGCTCTGGGAATCCAGAAGCAAAGCAGATCACAGGACAAGCAGGATTTTGCTCAGGTCCCCATGGTGACCCCAGGAGCACCAGCACAGCTCCTGTGCCTGCTCTGTTTATCCTGAGAATCCCCTCCCCATTCCCAGGAACTCCTGGGGCTGGAGAATCTGCTCCCTGTGCCCTTCAGGGATGGGAATTCCCACTTTCCCAACTCATCCCCTGCAGCAGTCTCTGCTGATATCCCTCTCCCAGGAGATTCCCAACTCCTGCCCCTTGAAAAAATCCTTCAGATCCATCCCAAAAAAATCAAATTCCTTATGCCAGGAATGAGTGAGGAGCTTTCTGGCAGGCCAGCAGGAGGTTCCAGGTGGGAAGCTGGCCCTGGAATGCCCCCTCCCCCTTGACTGCCATGGGATTATGGAACCCAGGGGAGGTTTGGGGTGGAAGGCAGGTCCGAGGGGGGAATCTCTCACCATCGAAGATCTCAAACTCATCAAACTGCTTCTCGCTGAGGAAGTACTCGATGGTGAGGGAGATGTTGTAGCCTGGCTCCACCCTCACCACCCAGGAGCAGGTCTGGAAGTGGGGGTAACTCCCCAGGAAGCTCTGGCTCAGGATCACCCCGCTGGAATCCGTCATCAGCTGGTTCATGGGGCAGTGCACTGGGGGGGAGGAACATCCAGGGGGAACGGAGGTGAAATGAGCATTTTCCAGAGGAAGGATGGAAGCACAAGGTCTGTCCTGATGGGGCAGCTCCAGGCAGAGCAACACCCCTGCACCACGCCTCGATCCCTGGGGATCAAGGAATCCCGAAATCCCACAATCCCAACAACTGTCACACTCAAAGAATCCCAAAATCCCACAAATCCCAACAACTGTCACACTCAAAGGATCCCAAAATCCCACAAATCCCAACAATGTCACACTCAAAGGATCCCAAAATCCCACAATCCTAACAACTGTCACACTCAAAGAATCCCAAAATCCCAACAACTGTCACACTCAAAGAATCCCAAAATCCCACAATTGTCACACTCAAAGAATCCCAAAATCCCAACAACTGTCACACTCAAAGAATCCCAAAATCCCACAACTGTCACACTCAAAGGATCCCAAAATCCCAACAATTGTTACACTCAAAGGAAGGAGCAAAGCCAACAAACCATTCCCACTGCCTTGATCCTTGGGGCTCAAAGAATCCCAAAACCCCACAAATCCCAACAACTGTCAAACTCAAAGAATCCCAAAATCCCACAGATCTTAACAACTGTCACACTCAAAGAATCCCAAAATCCCAACAATTGTCACACTCAAAGAATCCCAAATTTCCACAAATCCCAACAACTGTCACACTCAAAGGATCCCAAAATCCCAAAAACTGTCACACGCAAAGGATCCCAAAATCCCAACAATTGTCACACTCAAAGAATCCCACAAATCCCACCAATTGTCACACTCAAAGGATCCCACAATCCCAACAACTGTCACACGCAAAGGATCCCACAATCCCAACAATTGTCACACTCAAAGAATCCCAAAAATCCCACAAATCCCACCAATTGTCACACTCAAAGGATCCCACAATCCCACAAATCCCACCAATTGTCACACTCAAAGAATCCCAAAAATCCCACAATCCCAACAACTGTCACACTCAAAGGATCCCAAAATCCCACAAATCCCAACAACTGTCAAACTCAAAGGATCCCAAAATCCCAACAATTGTCACACTCAAAGGATCCCAAAATCCCACCAATTGTCACACTCAAAGGATCCCAAAATCCCACAAATCCCAACAATTGTCACAATCAAAGGATCCCAAAATCCCAACAATTGTCACACTCAAAGGATCCCACAATCCCACAAATCCCACAAATCCCAACAACTGTCACACTCAAAGGATCCCACAATCCCAACAATTGTCACACTCAAAGGATCCCAAAATCCCAACAATTGTCACACTCAAAGGATCCCACAATCCCAACAATTGTCACACTCAAAGGATCCCAAAATCCCAACAATTGTCACACTCAAAGGATCCCAAAATCCCACAAATCCCACCAATTGTCACACTCAAAGAATCCCAAAAATCCCACAAATCCCAACAATTGTCACACTCAAAGGATCCCAAAACCCCACAAATCCCAATAATTGTCACACTCAAAGGATCCCACAATCCCAACAACTGTCACACGCAAAGGATCCCACAATCCCAACAATTGTCACACTCAAAGAATCCCAAAAATCCCACAAATCCCACCAATTGTCACACTCAAAGGATCCCAAAATCCCACCAATTGTCACACTCAAAGAACCCCAAAAATCCCACAAATCCCACCAATTGTCACACTCAAAGGATCCCAAAATCCCACCAATCCCAACAACTGTCAAACTCAAAGGATCCCACAATCCCAACAATTGTCACACTCAAAGAATCCCAAAATCCCACCAATTGTCACACTCAAAGGATCCCAAAATCCCACAAATCCCACAAATCCCAACAATTGTCACAATCAAAGGATCCCAAAATCCCACCAATTGTCACACTCAAAGGATCCCACAATCCCAACAATTGTCACACTCAAAGGATCCCAAAATCCCAACAATTGTCACACTCAAAGGATCCCAAAATCCCACAAATCCCAACAATTGTCACACTCAAAGGATCCCAAAATCCCACAAATCCCAACAATTGTCACACTCAAAGGATCCCAAAACCCCACAAATCCCACCAAGAAAGCTCCCCCAGCTCCCTCGCTGGGATTTCTGGGATTTGCACCTTCGCAGGTGGGCGGGGGTCCCTCAAACTGCAGGTGGGTGCCCAGCTTGCAGGTGAGGATCTCGTTCCCAACCAGGGTGAAGCCGGGGAGGCAGCGGTACCTGACGATGTCACCTGGGAAGGGAGGGGGAATGCACCAGGAAAGGGGGAATGATGGGGCAAAAGGGGAATTATGGGGTAAAAGGGGGAATTACGGGGTAAAAGGGGGAAATTATGGGGCAAAATGGGGGAATTATGGGGTGAAAGGGGGGAATTATGGATGGGGAAAGGGGGAAATTAATGGGGTGAAAAGGGGGAAATTATGGGGTAAAGGGGAAATTATGGGGCTGAAAGGGGGAAATTATGGGGCAAAAGGGGGAATTATGGGATAAAAGGGGGAATGATGGGGCAAAAGAGGGAAATATGGGGTAAAAGGGGGAATGATGGGGTAAAAGGGGGAAATTATGGGATAAAGGGGGAATTATGGGGTGAAACGGGGAAATTATGGGGTAAAAGGGGGAAATTATGGGATAAAGGGGGAATTATGGGGTGAAACGGGGAAATTATGGGGTAAAAGGGGGAAATTATGGGATAAAGGGGGAATGATGGGGTTAAAAGGGGAAATTATGGGATAAAGGTGGAAATTATGGGGTGAAAGGGGGAATTATGGGGAAATGGGTAAAGGGGGAATTATGGGATAAAGGGGGAAATTATGGGATAGGGGAAAGGGGTAAATTATGGGGTGAAAGGGGAAATTATGGGATAAAGGGGTAAATTATGGGGTAAAAGGGGAAATTATGGGATAAAGGGGGAATTATGGGGCAAAAGGGGGAAATTATGGGGCAAAAGGGGGGAAATTATGGGGCAAAAGGGGGAATTATGGGGTAAAAGGGGGAATGGAGGGATAAAACGGGAAATTATGGGGTAAAAGGGGGAAATTATGGGTAAAAGGGGAAATTATGGGGCAAAAGGGGGAATTATGGGATAAAAGGGGAAAATAGGGATAAAAGGGAGAAAATACGGGATAAAAGGGGGGATTGCAGAGATAAAAGGGGGAATGGAGGGATAAAAAGGGGAAAATAGGTTATAAAAGGGGGAATTATGGGATAAAAGGGGGAATTATGGTGTAAAAGGGGGAAAGATGGGTAAAGTGGAAATTAGGGTTAAAAGGGGGAAATGCAGGGATAAAAGGGGAAATAGGGATAAAAGGGGGAAATGCAGGATAAAGGGGGAAATGCAAGGATAAAAGGGGGAAATGCAGGATAAAATGGGGAAATGCAGGGATAAAAGGGGTAAACATTAGAATACAAAGTTTAATGCAGAAATAAATAGGGTAGGTGCAGAAAAAAGGGGTAAATACAGGAATAAAAGGGGGAATGGAGGGATGAAGGGGGAAATAGGGGGATAAAAAGGGAAATTATGGGACAAAAGGGGGAAATTCAGAGATTAAAGGGGAAATAGAGGGATAAAAGGTGTAAATCATAAATAAAAGGCTAGGAAAGCCATGCTGGAGTCACCCTGGGATAAACTGCTGTCACCACACCAGATCTGGGGATTATTCCAGGTGCAGACTCCCCTCCAAGAGAGCAGCCAGGGTGAGAAGCTGCTCCCAAGAAAAATCCTGGCTGCAGCCACTCCAAAATGTGGATGACAAAATAAAAAAAGAAAAAGAAAAAAATCACAAAAAATCTCCTGAAAAATCCCCCAAAAAAGCAGAAGAAAGGCTCCAAAGCTTTGTGTGCAACACCTGAGAAATATCATTATCCCCAAAGAGTCCTGAGAGATTCCAAACAGGCTCAAATCTCAACCAAAAACGTTTTTCCAGGGAGGAAAATTCTGGGAACAATGGGAACACTTTTCCCATGGAAAACCCCCATGGAAAGCCAGGAATTGGGGGGAGAAAAGCACTCCCAGGAGCTGGAGAGGTGGGAGTGAGGAGGAGGAGGAGGAGGGAAGGTTTTACCAATGTTGAACTCCTGGTTTTCCGTGATGATCTCGGCGTTGGGAACCATGGTGGGAGGCTGGCAGCGGAAAAGCTGGAAAGCTGGGAAAGCAAGGGAGGAGCAGCACGTCCTGAAGGCAGCCATGGTGGAGGCAGGGAAATTCCTCCCTCCCCACCAGGAAAATCCTCCTTTTCCACCAGGAAATTCCTCCCTTTCCAAAAAGAAATTTCTCCCTCTCCACCAGGAAATTCCTCCTTTTCCACCAAGGAATTCCTCCTTTTCCACAGGGAAAATCCTCCTTTTCCACAGGGAAAATCCTCCTTTTCCACCAGGAAACTCCTCCCTCTCTACAAGGAAAATTCTGCTTTTCCACAAGAAAATTCCCCCTCCCCACCAGGAAAATCCTCCTTTTCCACCAGGAAAATTCTCCTTTTCCACTAGGAAAATTCTCCTTTTCCACTAGGAAATTCCTCCCATCCCACCAGGGAATTCCTCCTTTTCTACAAGAAAATTCCCCCCTCCCCACCAGGAAAATCCTCCTTTTCCACCAGGAAAATTCTCCTTTTCCACCAGGAAAATTCTCCTTTTCCACTAGGAAATTCCTCCCATCCCACCAGGGAATTCCTCCTTTTCCACAAGAAAAATCCTCTCTCCCCACAAGAAAATTCCTCTTTCCCCATAAGGAAATTCCTCCCTCTCCACCAGAAAAATCCTCCTTTTCCACCAGGAAAATTCCTCCCTTTCCACAGGGAAGTTCCTCCTTTTCCACAAGGAAAATCCTCCCTCTCTACAAGGAAAATCCTCCTTTTCCACCAGGGCAATCCTCTCTCCCCACCAGGAAATTCCTCCCTTTCCACCAGGAAAATTCTCCTTTTCCACCAGGAAATTCCTCCCTTTCCACCAGGAAATTCCTCTTTCCCCATAAGGAAATTCCTCCCTTTCCACAGGGAAATTCCTCCCTTTCTTTGTGGAAAAACACTGAGCTGAAAAACTTCCTGGGAAAAATTATGTGGAAACAAAAACTGGGCTGAAAAACGTCATTGAAAAAAATTGGGCTGAAGAAATTGCTGGGAAAAAAAAACTGGTTTGATAAAATTTGTGGGAAAAAACCACTGGGCTGAAAATCTTCCTGAAAAAACCTGGTCTGATAAACTGGTTTGAAAAAAACTGGGCTGAAAAACTTCCTGGAAAAATCCTGGTTTGATAAACTGTGGAAAAAAGAACTGGGCTGAAAAACTTCCTGGAAGAAACCTGGTTTGATAAACTTTGTGGGAAAAACTGGGCTGAAAATCTTCCTGGGAAAACCTGGCCTGAAAAATTTTGTGGGAAAAAACTGGGCTGAAAAACTTCCTGAAAAAATCCTGGTTTGATAAACTGTGGAAAAAAAAAAACTGGGCTGAAAAACTTCCTGGAAAAAATTGGTTTGAAAAATTTTGTGGAAAAAAACTGGGCTGAAAATCTTCCTGGAAGAAACCTGGCTTGAAAAACGTCATTGGAAACAAGTGGGCTGAGAAGCTCTGTGGAAAGCTTGGGCTCCAAGGGTATTTTTTGCCTTTTCCCAGACCTTTTCCCCAGTATCCCAGACCTTGTCCCCTTTTCCCCAGTACCCCAACACTCCCAAAGCAGCGGCTCAGACCGTGGAAGTCGATGGCGAAGATGCCGCCGTTGGCGCCGTCGCTGTGGAACCTCAGCAGGACCTGGTTGGAGGAGCTCTGGGCAGATTTCTTGGCTGAGTTGCCTGTGAACACCCCCAGCTGGGGGGCTGTTTGCTGGGGCCCGTCCCTGATGGCAGGAACACACAGAAAAGTTGATTTTTCCAAGGATTTAAGACCTCCAAGGATTTTTCAGACCTCCTCCCTTCCTCATCCTCCCTTCCCCACATCCACATTTCTGACCCCCTGCTCCAGTGTAACCCCTGCAACCTCTCCTGGCTCCCAGCTGACAATCAATGCACAAATTTCACTTTTAACCTCAGAAATGGAGGAATTAGGACCTGATTCCCCAAGGAATTTCACTCCCTGTTTGCCCAGCAAAACATGGATTGTGAATATCCCCCTCAGAACACCAGGGGATATTCTGAAGGTCAGACTTTGAGTGCTACCAGCTCAAAATTTGGTCAAAAAACTCTTTAATCAGAGCTCCCCTGGCTGCCTGAAGTTGATAACCTCCATTATTATGCATAAAGAATATTTTTATTTATTCATATTAAAAGAAAACTAAAAAAAAAAAAATTAATTTCTCATTTTTTCTCCAAACCAGCAGGAAGGTCCCAGCCTGCCAAGGGGATCCCAGGGGTCCCTTTCCCAGCTGCTGCCATTCCAAAGCCAGGAGTGCTGCCCAAAATGAGCCCCTGGGGGGGCTGCTGCCCCTCTGCACCCACCAGACTGTGATGAAGTCGTTGTAGGGCTCTGTCTGCAGCAGGGTGAAGTTCAGGTGGATCCCATAGCCCACAGGCACTGTCAGCAGCCAGGTGCAATCCTGGGAATTTGGGTACTGGTTGGGGAAGCCAGGAGAGTAAACTGTCCCATTCTGGGCTGTGACATTGCCCCCACAAGGCACTGCAGGGAGAAACACAAACCCAGTGAGGAAACAGCCCCTTAAACACCCTCATTTCCCATTTTTATTTATTTGTGGTTTTGGTACAAAAGTAACAATTCTGCATACAGAAAAATCCAAATCTTGGCCTGACTTGCCTCAAATAATTCCTGTCTGCTACAAGCACCGAGAGAGCAGCTGAGGATTTGTGTTCTCTGGGGTTCAAGGACTTACAGGAGGGCAAATATCACCTCTCTCCCTCCTTCCCAGCTCCTGCAGAGCCAGGGCTGGGATAAAGGTCAGTGCTCCTGGGAAATCTTCAGTAAGCAGGTCTGAACTTCTTAAAGGTTCACCTGAAACCCTTCTGGAAGTCAATCCCACAGAATTCCAGCCAGCAAGGGGCTGAAGGGCCGAAACAGCCATGAGGGGCTTGGAAATGAGAACTGGGGTGAGTTTGGGTGTCTGGAATGTGAATCTTCAGCCTGCAGAGCCCTCTGAGCACAATCTTCAGAAAAAAAAACACCTTGGAAGATTCCTGAGGATCTCCCACCTGGATCATTTTGGAGATGCCCATGAAGGAGATACAGGGACACACACAGAGTCCTCAGAGCTGCCAGGCTCTGCTACTTTTATTTATCAGAGCTAGCCAAGGGAAGCTGGGTGTGGTTGTGGGAATAAAGCAGCAAGGAATTGTCACTCTGAGGCCCCTGGACTGTGTCACACAGGAATATCAACCAATGGAAGCTGGATGTGGTTGTGGGACCAAAGCAGCAAGGAATTGTCACTCCGAGGCCCCAGGACTGTGTCACACAGCAAAACCAGCTCCAGCAGGGAGGTGACAGACACAAGTTCTCCTCACCCACACCCCAAGACTCACCCCCCCCTCAGAAGCTGCTGAAACACCCCAAATATTCACCACAACACCTCAGGGAGCCCATGTTTCCCTCCCAGAGCTCATTCCCAGCCACACCTTGGCTCCCAGAGCTCATTCCCAGCCCCACGTTTCCCTCCCAGAGCTCATTCCCAGCCCCACGTTTCCCTCCCAGAGCTCATTCCCAGCCCCACGTTTCCCTCCCAGAGCTCATTCCCAGCCCCACGTTTCCCTCCCAGAGCAAAGCCAGCCCAGCCCAGCCCAGCCCAGGTGCCCAGGTGAGCCCAGGCCGTACCTTCACACCTGGGCAGGGGGTGGTCCCAGTTCCTGTTGGTGCCGTGCTGGCAGGTGAGCACGGGGTGGCCGATGAGCTGGTAGCCAGGCAGGCACTCGAAGGAGATGGACTGGCCAACGTTGTAGCCAGCTCCCCTCACCACCCCGTTGGCAAAGGGCTCCGGGTCGGGGCATTCCTGCAGCTCGTAGGCTGGGAAAACACGACGGGAACGAGTTTGTGTTTCACCTCCCAGGGAAAGGGACAGGGAAGGAGAAACGGCCCCAAGCTGTGCCAGGGGATGGCAGGATGGAGTTCAGGAGGAATTTCTCCTTGGAAAGGGGTGGAAGGGGGTGCCCAGGGAGGTTTGGAGTCAGCAGCCATGGAATTAACTCAACAGCCATGGAATTAACTCAACAACCACAGAGTTAACTCAACAACCATGGAATTAACAGGATTAACTCAACAACCACAGAATTAACTCAACAACCACAGAGTTAACTCAGTGACCACGGAGTTAACTCAACAACCACGGAGCTAACTCAACAACCACAAAATTAACTCAACAACCACAAAGTTAACAACCATGGAATTAACAGAACTAACTCAACAATCACGGAATTAATTCAACAACCACAGAGTTAACAACCACTGAGTTAACTCAACAACCACTGAATTAACTCAAAACCCACGGAGTTAACTCAGCAACCACAGAATTAACCCAACAACCACGGAGTTAACAACCATTGAGTTAACAGAATTAACTCAAAACCCATGGAGTTAACTCAAAAACCAAAGACTTAACTCAAAACCCATGGAATCAACTCAACAACCACGGAATTAACTCAACAACCACAGAGTTAACAACCACTGAATTAACTCAACTACAGAATTAACTCAACAGCCATGGAGTTAACCCAACAACCATGGAGTCAACAACTGCAGAGTTAACTCAACACCCATGGAGTTAACACCCACAGAATTAACCCAACAACCACGGAGTTAACCCAACAACCATGGAGTTAACAACCACGGAATTAACAGAGTTAACTTAAAAACCACTGAATTAACTCAACAGCCATGGAGTTAACTGAAAACCCACTGAATTAACCCAACAACCATGGAGTTAACAACCACGGAATTAACAGAGTTAACTTAAAACCCACTGAGCTAACCCAACACCCACGGAGTTAACTCAACAACCACAGAGTTAACAACCACTGAATTAACTCAACTACAGATTTAACTCAACAGCCATGGAGTTAACTCAACAACCACAGAGTTAACCATGGAATTAACAGAATTAACTCAACAACCACTGAATTAACTCAACAGCCATGGAGTTAACCCAACAACCACAGAGTTAACTCAAAACCCACGGAGTTAACCCAACACCCACGGAGTTAACCCATCCCGGGGCAGGACTGTCCCTGCTCACCCTGGTACTCCAGCTTGAAGCCGGGTTTGTTCTGGGAGTGGTCGCTGTGGAAGTAGACGGTGGTCTCGTGCGAGGTGGACAGCAGGGAGCCGGGCAGCTCGGCGCCGCTGAAGCGCCCGATGACGCCGCTGGTGTCGTAGGGCCCGTTCCGGATCTCCACAAAGTCGTGGTTGGGCTCCGTGGAGAAGTTCAGGAACTGGATGTGGGCACCTGGAGAGGGGGAAGGAGGAGTTTGGCTCTAAAATTTGCAGCTGAGATTTCGCACCAGCTCCAACAGCAGCTCCAACACCAACACCAACCCTGGCTCCAATCCCAACCCCAGCTTTAAACTCAGCTCCAACCCCAACATCAGCACCAACCCCAGCTCCAATCCCAGTCCCAAACCCTGCTCCAACCCCAACCCCAACATCAGCACCAATCCCAGCTCTCACCCTCGTCCCAATATCAACTCCAGCTCCAATCCCAACCCCAACATCAGCACCAATCCCAACCCCAGCTTTAAACTCAGCTCCAACCCCAGCTCCAACCCTTGTTCCAATCCCAATCCCAAACCCAGCTCCAATCCCAGCTCCAGCACCAATCCCAATCCCAAGCCCAGCTCCAATCCCAGCTCCAACCCTTGTTCCAATCCCTAGCCCAAGCCCAGCTCCAGTCCCAGCTCCAGCCCCAGCAGTGCCCACCCGCAGAGCCCAGGACAGCCCGGGCACTCGGCAGGACTTTACCTGCCCTGGGGACACAGAGTGCCTTCAACCTGACCCAGAGGAGCTCTGGAGTGGAGCTTAGGAAGGAATTCCTCCCTGGGAGGGTGGGGAGGCCCTGGCTCAGAGAGGCTGTGGCTGCCCCTGGATCCCTGGCATGTCCCAGACCAGGCTGGATGGGGCTTGGAGCACCCTGGGATAATTTTCCCCTGGCAGGGGGTGGAATGAGATGACCTTGAGGCTCTTCCCAACCCAAACCAGTCAGGGATTCTCTGATTTTTCACCTCCTCTTGTGTGACAGCACCAACCCAAACCCAGCTCTCTCACCAAACCCCACTGGCAGCAGGATCCTCCAGGTGCAGTCCAGGTTGCTGGGGTAATTTCCTGGGAATCCTGGGCTCAGGAGCACTCCTTCCATCTCTTCTGCTGTTCCTCCACACTGGGCTGGAAAAACAACAGGGTTTGTGGGCAGGATACAGTCACAGGATCCCTTCCAGGATCCCTGAGGGGTCTGTCTGGGTGAGGGCCATGGGAAATCAAGGAATTAAAGACTCAGCTGAGAAAAAGGAACCAGCACCAAGTGTCCAGGCGCTGCAGGGCCACATCAGGAATGGATGTGCCTTTCTCCTGCCCTTGGGAGATGAAGACTGAGCCCAGGGATCCAGTCTGGGCCACCACAGAGGGACAGCCAGAGGTGAGCAGGGAGGGGGGGATGGACACCCCCAGACCAGGCACCAGCACTTGCCTGACACCTTCACCAGCTCAGAAAAGGCTGTGAAGAAGCTGAGTGCTCCTGTTTTGACCCCAGTCAGAGCCTCTCCTTTCCCCTGCCAATCCCTGGGCAGTCTGTCACTGATAAATCCAGCACAGAGTGTTTGCTCAGTGCCTGCACCGACTGCCAGCCACCACAGCCCCAAAAATATGTTTACAAAAGGCATCCCATGAAATGGAAGCACTGACAGCACCTCCTCATCCTTATCTGGATGACCTCCAGCTGGTCCCAGCAGCAGCACCCAGCTGAATCCAGCCAGGAGTTCTCCTAACTGGCTGTGACAGCCAGGCACAGGCTCTCTGTCCAATGCTCATTACCCCAGACCTGCTCCTAACGAGCTTTCTCCCAGAAGATTTCTCTTTCTTTTTCCTCCTAATGGCTCTTTAATAGAACTGCTGCTGAATTATTTAGGGGCCCAGCAGCTGCAGGAAGCAGACCAGGAGAAAATCAGCAGAGTTGCAAACTTGGAGCAGGAGCTCTGGTGGACACAGGGCAGAGCCCCAGCACTGTCACACCCACAGAGGTGACAGTCACTCCTCCAGGAGTGGCCCCAGATGTGTTTCTGCCTCTCTGCAGCTGCCTGAGCTTTCCCAGGGAGGGGAAAAGACAGGCACAGCCAAAATCCTGCTGGGTTGGGAGGCTGGTGCTGATTCAAAGAACCAAACTGGTGGGTTGGCAGCTTTTGGGATGCTCCTCTCCGTGCTGGGAACTCCCAGCTGAGCCCAAGGACTTCTGCTTCCATTCAGAGCAGCTCCCAAGGGAATGGGTCCTTTAGCTCAGTCATTCTCCTGGAAATATCTCTCCATTTATCCCTGGCCTGCAGATCATCAGATAAAAGAACTGTTGGCTCTTATAATTACTTTAAAGCCAAATGATGTAAGCTGGAACAGCAGGAGCCCAAAATAACTGTTAACTAAAGCTATTAAATGCATAAATGTCTCTCTCAGAGCTGCAAAATGTGCAATATGAATATTAAACATCTACATTTGCTAAAAGGAAATGACTGGAAATAATTTTAAAAACCTCCTGCAAGTTCCCTTTACCTCTGGGCCTCTTCCACAGGGAAAATGGAATGTCCAGTCCTTTCCAGGCCTGAACACCTGAACAGATCTGAGGGTAAACAGTGACCTGGACAGGTGACCTGTGGTCACCTGCTGGACAGCAGAGTGGCCACAGCACGTTGGGACCCTGGGAGAGAGCAGGGCCCAGTGAAAGGAGCAGCTCTGGTGGTCTCAGATACATTCCACCAAAATAAACCACGCTTCAGATGGAAAAAAATATCCTCAAGCCATGAAACCAACCTGCTTCCAGCAGGAGGAAATTGGAGGTTTTCCCTCCTGAATGGTTCTGTGCTGAGGGGGATAATTCTGTGTTTCCCATTCTGTAACACCCAAACCAAAGCACTCCAGGCAGCCCACGGGGACTTCTCGGGCACCATTTCCCTGGCAACCCAGAGTTTTCCCACTCTCTCTCACACCTGCAGAACCAACCTGAATTTCTCTAAATCAGCTCTCTAGCCTTGTTGTTTTTTTTTTTTTTTTTTTGTGGTTTATTTTAGGGGAGTGTTATAAAATCAGCCAGGTAGAAAGAAGTTGGTTCCTACCAATGCAGAGGGGTGGAGGGTAATTCCAGCGGCGCACGGTGCCCGGCATGCAGGAGATGTGAGAGTGACCCTGCAGGGATGGAAAACATAACAGGGATTTGGGGGCTGGGGGGAAAACAAGGGGAGAGCACCTCCCTGTCCTGGCAGGAAAAAATCCCCTGCAAGATGGATCTGATCCAGAGGGAGGTGCTTGTTGCATCTGGGGACCAGAAAAAGTGATGGCTTAAAGGATGTAGGAATAAAACAACTGGATTTGGAGATAATATTTCACACCTGGGGATTATCTGGGGAGATAATATTAGTGAAGAGGTCACTTAAGGCTGGTCTTTATTGCAGCAGTCCAAGGGAAGATATGGGAAAATGTCCATAAATGCCCACTCCTGCAAGGGGGGTGAATGCAGTTCTACAGATTTTGCAAATTAGCATAATTGACAAAATTGACAAAAATTAGCATAATTGACATAATTGACCAAAATCACCAATTGGAGACATAAAGAGTGAGGTCATTCAGCCACCTCTGAATCCTCTCCCTCAGACAGGGACTAAACTTTGTTGATGAAGATGTGTCTGCCAGAGCTGGTCTCAACCTTGGAAGAACCAAGGAGGGACAGAACCTGGGATACCCAGCCTGGAGCTCTGGAATGTCTTTTGTCTTTCTGCCTCAGGAAAAGGCAGGGAAAGTACCAGGCCTGGCCCCAAATACAACCACAGAGCCACAAGCAGATGTGTGGAGAATGGAGAGAACACAAAAAGCAGGAATCCTTCTGGTGATGCCTGAAGACCTGGAAGAGCTTGGACAGAAAGGAATAAAGCAGGGATTTATTGGAAGGTCTTTACAGGAGACAGCTTGGGCAGCACAAGGCTGTGGCTACACCCAAGGTGGACCAGGATGGATCCAGGATGGACCCAGGATGGATCCAAGCTGGACCCAGGATGGATCCAAGGTGGACCCAGGATGGATCCAAGCTGGACCAGGATGGATCCAAGGATGGACCGGATGGACCAAGTGGACCGGATGGACAGGTGGACCCAGGATGGATCCAAGGTGGACCCAGGATGGATCCAAGATGGACCCAGGATGGACCCAGGATGGATCCAAGGTGGACCCAGGATGGATCCAAGGTGGCCAGATGGATGGACCAAATGGACCAAGGTACATGGATCCAAGCTGACCAGGATGGATCCAGGATGGACCCAGGATGGATCCAAGCTGGAACCAGAATGGATCCAAGGTGGACCCAGGATGGACCCAAGGTGGACCCAGGATGGATCCAAGGTGGACCAGGATGGATCCAGGATGGACCCAGGATGGATCCAAGATGGACCCAGGATGGATCCAAGATGGACCCTGAGTCATGAGTTTTCACACTTCTCCTCCTCCTCCTCCTCCTCCAGGGCTCTCCCAGCAGGGACAGCAGCCACAGCCACGTCCTCACCTCCAGGAGCCCTCGGATTTACAAGGTTGTGATGCCTTGAGAGGACCCTGGACCAGAGGCTGGACAGAGTTAAAGGAATAAATCAGGGATTTATTGAAAGATCTTTACAGGATCCACCTTGGGCAGCACAAGAGCCCAGCCAGGGCTGCACCCAAGATGGACCCAGGATGAGTTTTCCCCCTTTTGTAAGTTTTGGTCCCTTTCCATGCTGGGTTCAGTGTCCCACTCCAGCTCAGGGGATGCAGTCCCACCCTCCCAGGTTGCTCCCCTGCTGTTTGCACTTTTGGGGCTGAGGCTGCAGCGGGGTCCTTGGCTCTGGGGCTGGGCAAGGATTGCTCTGTGGGGCTGAGCTGTGAGCAGACCTTGCTACAACGCTTCAGACGGAGTTCAGAGTCCCACCCTGAGGCAGTCAGAGTGTGGCCAAGCAGGGGGAGCTGCGGGCGGGGCTGTACCTGCAGGGCGTAGCCCGGCTCGCACTGGAAGGACACCACGTCGTTCACCAGGTAGCGCTCGCCGATCTTCAGCCCATTGCCGGGCACGGCCGGCTCCGGGCAGCTGGAGAGGCCCACGGCTGCGGGGGAAGGGAATGGGAGCTCAGGGAGTGGGGATGGGGCTGGGATGGGGCTGGAGGCACAGGAACTCGCCTTTTGTTTTATCCCACTCCTGTTTGCCAACTGCCACCGCAGACTCTGGGTGGGGAATTCCCTTTGGATGCTCCAGGGACAGCCCAATTCCATCCCCACATTTACAGCTGGGAATATCCTGCTGCAAACCCAACTGACAACCTGCCACATCCCGTGTGGGGTGATGGGCTCTCCTTTCCTTCTTCCTTTCCTTCTTCCTTTCCTTCTTCCTTGTTCCTTCTTCCTTTCCTTCTTCCTTTCCTTCTTCCTTTCCTTCTTCCTTTCCTTCCTTCCTTTCCTTGTCCTTTCCTTTCCCTTTCCTTTCCTTTTCCTTTCCTTTCCTTTCCTTTCCTTTTTCCTTTCCTTCCTTTCCTTTTCCTTTCTTCCTTTCCTTTCCTTTTTTTCCTTTCCTTTCCTTCCTTTTCCTTTCCTTTTTCCTTTTCCTTTCCTTCTTTCCTTCCTTCTTCCCTTCCCTTCCCTTCCCTTCCCTTCCCTTCCCCTTCTTCCCTTCCCTTCCCTTCCCTTCCCTCCCCTTTCCCCTTCCCTTCCCTTTTCCCTCCCTCCCTTCCCTTCCCCCTTCCCTTCCCTTCCCTTCCCTTCCCGTTCCCTTCCCTTCCCTTCCCTTCCCTTCCTTCCTTCCCCCTTCCTTCCTTCCTCTTCCCTTCCCTTACCCTTCCCTCCCTTCCCCTTCCCTTCCCTTTCCCTTCCCTTCCCTTCCCTTCCCTTCCTTCCCTTCCCTTCCTTCCCTTCCCTTCCCTTCCCGTCCCTTCCCTATCCCTTCCCTCTTCCCTCTTTCCCCATTTCCCTTCCCTTCCCTTCCCTTTCCCTTCCCCTTTTTCCTTCCCTTCCCTTCCCTTCCCTTCCATTCTCCCTTCCCTTCCCTTCCCTCTCCCTTCTCCCTTCCCTTCTCCCTTATGCCTTCGCCTTTCCCTTTCCCTTTCCCTTCCCTTCCCTCTCTCCCAACCACATTTTCTCCTCTCCTTCCCAAATCTCTCCTCTCCCTCCATCTCCCCTCTCCCTCTCCCCTCTGCACAGCCCAGGGAGACAGAAGGAATCCTGCAGGCTCCTCACACCCTCTCCACCATCACCTCCTGCATCCCTGCGAGGCTCCTGCTCTGCTCCAGCCCCACAGAGCCCCAGGCAGGGGGAAATAAAAGGGAAAAGGAGTGAGGAGAGGCTGAGTCTCCTCCCAAAGCCCAGTCACGCTTCCCTCCCTGCTCCTGGATGTGCTGCTTGACCTTCAGAGAGGCAGGAGGGAAAATGGCTTTAAATAACTTCTCCTTCACATCAGTGCCTTTCACTCAGTCCCAAATTGTTGCTGCCTTTGGAGCATGCAGAGGTAAGAGCTCAGCCTGAGCACCACACTGAGGGAGAAACCTGAGCTCTCCTCCCCTGTTTTAGCTCATCTCTCCCAACTTCCTGCCAGAAGGAACACAGGAAAAACCCAGGGCTCAGGGCTGGGAGATCCAATTGTACAAACAGAGCAGAAATCACATTATTTCCAACTGCCCTGAAAATCAACACCTATTAATTTCCTCAGCCAAGGAAACAGACAGGGCTGATAATCCCCAGGCTCATGAAAAACCTGGCCATGATTTTTGCAGGAGGGTGCTCAAAGGATTGATGGATTGGAATAGAGGTGGAGAAGAAACAGAGACACAGCCAGAGGATTCCAGCAGCTCCCAGAGCACAGGCTGGGCACATTATTTCTCTCCCAATCTTGGGGTGGCTGTAATCCTGCTGGATTCAATAATGGACAAGGTTCCAGTGAGCAAAGGCAGCAAACCCTGGAAGGTTTGGTGCTGCTGGGCTCCAAAGCAGCCCCAGCTGTGCCACTGCAGGGAATCTCACACTGGTCTGGGTGGGAAGGGTCCTCAGTCACCCAAACTGCCCCCTGCCTGGGCAGGGACACCTCCTGCCAGCCCAGGCTGCCCCTGGGCACTTCAGGGACACCTCCTGCCAGCCCAGGCTGCCCCTGGGCACTTCAGGGACACCTCCTGCCAGCCCAGCCTGCCCTGGGACACTTCAGGGACACCTCCTGCCAGCCCAGACTGCCCCTGGACCCTTCAGGGACACCTCCTGCCAGACAAGGCTGCCCTGGGACACTTCAGGGACACCTCCTGCCAGCCCAGCCTGCCCTGGGACACTTCAGGGACACCTCCTGCCAGCCCAGACTGCCCCTGGACACTTCAGGGACACCTCCTGCCAGCCCAGACTGCCCCTGGAACACTTCAGGGACACCTCCTGCCAGCCCAGACTGCCCTGGGACACTTCAGGGACATCCCCCACCAGCCCAGCCTGCTCTTGGACCCTTCAGGGACATCCCCCACCAGCCCAGCCTTACTTTTGTACTCCAGGTGAAAGCCAGCAGCAGAGACGCTGATGTCAGAGTAGAAATGCAAATAGAGCTGGTTGGAAGTGCTGTTGAGCAGAGCAGGCACTGTGGTTCCTGTGGCAAAGCAAGAGGTGCACAAAGGCAGGGGAGAGTGGGGAAAATGCTCATTTTGTGATTGGCTTTTGGCAAACATTACAATAAATGTTACAGGTGTTGCGTTGGGAAGTGAGGCTGGATGAATTCTCTTAAGTAGGGTGGTAAATTCAGTTTGAGGTTGTAACAAAATGTTAAAATAGAAACTGTGCTATGTGAGATACTTTTATAAAGAAAGGACTCACACCAATAGCAGCCACAGGACACCTGAATATTTCAGGGAATTTATAGCTCCGTTATCAGGAGAAATGAACTTCTTCCTGCTGTCAGGTTCAGAGGAAGAAGCTGACACTGCCCAGACAGAATCCTGTGTTTGAATGGAATTTTTGCACCATGGATGAATGTGCAACAGGCTGCTGCTTTTAAGGGTTAATTCTCTGTTAATTTGGGTCCTTTTTGGGGCTTATTTTGCCCAGAAAAGGTACCTGGACTGTCCATAACTCTTTGTTTTTATTGTCTCATATTGTCCTAATCCAAATTGTCCAAATTATTATTACTCTAATTGCATGACTATTTTTATTATTACTATTAAACTTTTAAACTTTCAAAACCAAGTGACTGGTGTTTTTCACAGAGAGGATCTCTCTCCCTCCTAGATTTGCTGACAACACCAAGTCCTTTCACCTTAACCAGCTCCTCTTGGTTTTGATCAGTTCTTTCTGACCAGAAACACCCAAGGCCCTTTCCAGGAGCTGCTCCTGGATTCCAGCCTGTGGAGCTTGGTCTGGGAAAATTCGGGATTCCTTCATGCCCTGGAAGCTGCTGCAGCAGCAGGACAAGGCATCTCCATCCCAGACCCTTCTCCTGCCAAGCTCAGGGCATTTTATTTAAAAATAAATGAGGTTTTGGGCCATTGTTCTGCCAGTGGTGCTGCCCTCTCAAAGCCTGGCTCCTCCCTGCTCTGCTAAAAGCCACAGTTCAAGGAAAACCACGAGGATTCCAAAGGAAATACAAAATTCCAAGGAAAAATAGAGTTTGTTTTGTAGCCCTTCACCCGTTCTGGGGGACATCAAGCAGGTCAGGTCACCCTGCCAGGTGTGGTGGCCTCACATCCCAGCAGAGCTGAGGGAATTCCCATTCCCAGGAATAAAACCCCACTGGGCTTGTGTTTAAGGCTCCCTCTCAACCCTTCCCACAGGCAGATGGAGTTGAAATTCCCAACCCAACCGAGCACACCATTCCCTTGAAATCTATTCCTGGCCTTTGATGCTTGTTTAAGTTTGATTTTGTGAGGTGAATAAAATGAGGCAGGAGCTGATGGGCTCCAGGGCCACCTACCAGAGAAGCTCCCCAGCATGGTGGCTGTGTTGTCTCCTCCATCAAACACTTCCAAGGAATCCCAGTTCTGCTCTGTGACAAAACTGATCACCTGGATCTGCAGAGGGACACAAAACAAAGGGGAAAAATCGAAATCATGGGAATAAATCAAATTAATAGCAATCAAAGGGTCACTAATTGAGTTTACACACTCTGGGGGGGTTCAGCACTGGCAAAACTTGGAGACTTCTGCCTTTGAAATTCCCACTGGGATTTTCCAGCTATTTTCCCCCAAACTTCCACAGAGAAATGCTGTTTTCTGCTGCTGCTCCAGAGCTCCTGGAAGTGCCCAGCTGCTGAGAATCCCAGCCCTTCCCCCTTCCTGTTTGGAGAAATCCCTGAAGACTTTGAGCCCTTTCAAATGAGAGCAACCAGCAGCAACCTGGAGGTAAAATAAACCCAAAAAACACCTCACATTAAACAGCAGGATTTTAAAAATCCAGCCAAGTTCCTGCCTTGTTCCTCAGCTTTCAGGGGGATCACTCGAGTGCATTTTCAGATTTCACCTTTCCCTGCCATGCCCCACAAGGTTTGGAGGCCTTAGGAAGGGCTTGGCTCCATGAGCTGGAACATCAACAGAAAATCTTGGATGAGAAACATCCAGAGAGCTGAGAAATATGAATTTATACTGAAAAGCAGAGCTGAGAAATCTGAATTTACACTGAAAAGCAGAGCTGAGAAATCTGAATTTATACTGAAAAACAGAGCTGAGAAATCTGAATTTATACTGAAAAACAGAGCTGGGAAATCTGAATTTATACTGAAAAACAGAGCTGGGAAATCTGAATTTATACTGAAAAGCAGAGCTGGGAAATCTGCATTTATACTGAAAAGCAGCTTGTGCTTGAGTGAGGATCTCCAAGGAATTGCACAGCTTTTTCCATCAGGATTACCATTAACAGGGATTCTGCCTAAATCCTAAATGCTGATGGGTTCAAAGCCTTCAGTGTCCCATTAAAAACCCAAGTTTGGTGAATGGGGTGAGAGTGAGGCAGGAAATCTGAGTAAAAACCCCCTGTTTTGGGCAAAATTCAGACTGAATCTGGAAGGTCTGAATGAGATTTTCCAACTTTGGGTATCTCAAAATAAACTGGCAGGGGAAAAATAAACAAATCCAAAAGGAATCATAAATCAGGAGCATGAATGAGTTGTACAGCTTGGCTCTAAACAAGGAGAGTGCTGGAAAATTGGGAATAATGAGCAGTGAGGAGACTTCACTGCCCTCAAACTTTCACTAGGCACCTGTGAACCCTCTCCCTTTCTCCCCAAATCTTATTCCCCTATTTCCTCATCCCCCCCAATTCCCACTTACCTCTGCCTTGCTGCACGTCAAATCAAACCCCCTCGTTTGAAAACAAATAAATAATAATAACAAAAATCAATCCCCTCATTTCAGCCATTGAAACCCATTTCCTCCTTGATTTACTCCGGGTAATAAAGTTGTAAAGTTCCTCACAAGTGGTTTTTTTTTAGCAGAAAGTGAGTGGAGTTCAGGCAGCAGGAATGGCAGTGACCCCCACGGAGCCATCGCTGCTCCCACTGACCCTTTTTCCCCTTTTTTCCCTTTTTTTCCCTTTTTTCCTGCCTCATTACACCCCTGTTGTGATTTGCATTGTTGGAAGTGGAGTGAGAACGAGCGTTTTGTTTGCTCTTACACCGCCTAAATTATTTATTCTCCTCTCTCCCCCCTCCTCCAGCTTAACGGAATAAACATTTTTAAGGTCCTAATTCTAGTCTGACATGTGGATTCACAAGGGATCTGCATCTATTTACTGCCACGTGTATAAATTAATTCACTCTGGAAGGTTTGCTCCGGGAATGAATAATTCATGGCAGAAGTGCCAGCTCCTACCCTGATTACATAAAAATCCTGCTCCTGAGTGCTGCTAACCAAGAAAGCTTCCATTCCACCTCCTTCCCTGATTTACAGCTGTTTAACCTTTAATTGTTGTGCGAAAAGGGGGTAAAGTGATGCTGGAATGAAGATCTAAGAGTGGAGAAGCCAAAGGAAGTGGAGCCAGGATGGATCCAGCTCCAGCTCCAGCTCCGTGGTCATTCCCTCCCGGGGGGCTGCCCCGGGACCCCTCCCTGCAGCTGTTTCGGGTCCTGAAAAGCCAAAATCATTCTCCAAGGGCTTTCTGCCCTCCTGGAAGAGCCAGGGAAGCTGATGGGTGGTGAGCAGGTGACAGCAGATCCCTGTGACACGAGGAAGTGCAGACCTCAGCACTGCTGGGGGCAACAAAAATAAGGGATCAAAGAATTTTAAGGGATTGGGATGGATTTTAAAGCTCTTCTTGTTCCAAAATCTCTGCTGTGGGCAGGGACATCTCCCACTGTCCAAAGGTGGAACAGGTTGGAAGCCCTGCTCGACCAGGCCTTGGACACTTCCAGGGTTGGAGCACCCACAGCCTCCCTGGACAACCATAATAAAAAACTTCTCCCTAAAATTTAAAAACTTCTCCCTAAAACTTCTCCCAAATTCCCCTTCTTGTGCCAGAGTAAGGGTCACACTGAGGGACCACGGTCCTGTTCCTCCCAAATCCCACCCTGTGCCTCCCTGGCACTGCTCCTGGAGCTCTGGCAGCCTCGGGGCTGTGCCCACGCCCTGGGGAGCCTGGCAGTGCCCAACACCCTCTGGGAGAAGGAGAACCTTTCCCTAAATCCAGCCTGCCCCTCCCCTGGCACAGCCCCAGCCTTGCCAGGTCACAAACATCCCCAGTGCCTAAATCCTGGCAGTAAATCCATGCCTGATTCCAGAGGATTCCACATCAATCCACCCCCGTCCTGTGAGGAGCAGCAATTTCCCAACCAATGCCTAATCCTGGCAGTAAGTGAATGCCTGATTCCAGAGAATTCCACATCAATCCATCCCCATCCTGTGAGGAGCAGCAGTTTCCCACCACGTGGCCCCTCTGAGAGCAGCCCATGCCGAGTGTCCTGCTGTCTGTCCTGGCTGTACCTGGATCCCTGCTCCCTCGGGCACTGTGATCTTCCACACGCAGTTGAGGCTGTTCAGGTAGGGCTCGGGGAAGCCTGGGGACAGGATGGTTCCTTTCCTCTCCGTCAGGTTCCCCCCGCAGGGCACTGCCAGGAGGAAAGCAGAAGGAATTGGTTTTGCTCAAAGCATCGTTCACATGACAAGAAATGAAGAGCTGGCTGTGATTGAAGGATGAGATTTGTTGGAATGATCCTCTTTCCAGTAACTTTTTGTGCAACTCTGGGCACGTTCCTTGGGTGAGAGGATGATCTTCAGGAGCTGCTCTCCTTCAGAGGAGGGGAAAGCAGCTTTCAGCCAGATCTGGTTTATTGGAGATGCTGTCCCAGACCTCCCAAGAGTACTGGATCAAACACGTCAATTCCCTGGAATTTGGGGTTAAACTGCTCTTATTCAGAGCCAGGCAGGGCTTTGTATTTTATCAAACAACCATGGAACAGTTTAGGTGGGAAGGGACCTTAGAGATCACCAAATCCCTTCACCCAGACACCTTCCACTATCCCAGGCTGCTCCAATCCCTGTCCAGCCTGGCCTTGGACACTTCCAGGGATGGGACAGCCACAACCTTTATGGACAGAGCCACGAGCAGTTTTAAAGAAGTTTGTTATATTTAATTCATTTACATTCATTAGTGCAAGGATGGGACAGCCACAACCCTTCTGGACAGAGCCACCACGAGAGGTTTTAAAGGAGTTTTTAACATTTCATTCATTTACATTTCCATTTCAATTCATTACTGCTTTGTTTTGCTGTTGATATTCCCACAGAACAGGCTGGAAGAGATCCACAAACACCACCAACATCCAACCCCTGTCCCCTTTCAGGACAACCCAGAGAGCAGCACTGCTGCCAGTGACTTTCCCAGTGCCACCCACCCTGTCCCACCTCCCCCAGTGCCACCTACCTGTCACTATGAAATAAAATAAATAAAACAAGGTGGACATGCTGCTCTTTTCAAGGTAAAAATGTTAGAGCTTCTGACTCTAACATTTATAGATTTCCAAAAGTGACAGTGGGCTGGAGGGTGGTGACAGTGCCACCTCTCCAATGACACTGGAAAAACCAACAGCCCACCAAATTTCTCCTCTTGAAACAAAATGACATGGACATGCTCCTCTTTTCAAGGTAAAAGACAGCTTTTAATTTCTGACTCTAATATTTATAGAGTTTCAAAAGTGACAGTGGATTGGACAGTGACAGTGCCACCTCTCCAATGACACCAGACAAACCACCAGCCCACCAGATTTCTCCTCCCCCACAAAAGAATGCAAACCAACGACTCATTTACTTTCCGAGAAACTTCGTTACAAGAACGCAACCATCAGAAAGCTCAGAAAAACCTCAGCAAACCCCGGGTGACACTTACCCACACAGGTGGGGACAGAGGAGTTCCACTGAGCCAGGGCCCCGGGCATGGCCAGGCACTGGATGGCAGGGGAGCCTCGGAGGCTGTAGCCGGGGCTGCACTCGAAGCGCACCAGGGCGCCCACGGCGAAGTCGCTGCCCAGGCGCCGGCCGTGCCGCGGCTCCGGCACCGAGCTGCACTGCGTGGCACTGGTGCGGGGCACGGCTGCACACAGGGGAGGGGAGGGGAGGCACACAAACACCGTTAGAGCTGCTGGGGCAAAGATTGGTCAGTTTTACACTGAAATCACCAGCTAAATGCCAGGTGGGGGTGGATGCAGGCTTGATTGGTGACGGGTTGTACCTGAAAGGCTGAAGGATCTGGGCTGAATCCAAACCTGATCATTGACTGATTGTACCTAAACCCCAAGGAGGGATTCAATCCAAACTTGACCATTGACAGATTGTACCTAAATCCCAGACTGTCTAACCCCAAAAAGTGGCTGAATTCAAACACAACCATTGACTGATTGTACCTAAATCCCAAAGAGTGGCTGAATCCCAACTTGGCCATTGACTGATTGTACCTAAACCCCAAAGTACCTAAACCCCAAGGAGGGGTTCAATCCAAACTTGGCCATTGACAGATTGTGCCTAAACCCCAAAGTACCTAAACCCCAAGGAGGGGTTCAATCCAAACTTGACCATTGACAGATTGTGCCTAAACCCCAAAGTGTCTAAGTCCCAAGGAGGGGCTGAATCTAAACTTGGCCATTGACTGATTGTACCTAAACCCCAAAAAGTGGCCGAATTCAAACACGACCATTGACTGATTGTACCTAAACCCCAAAGAGGGGCTCAATCCAAACTTGACCATTGACTGATTGTACCTAAATCCCAAGGAGGGGCTGAATCTGAAACTTGGCCACTGACTGATTGTACCTAAACCCCAAAGTGTCTAAACCCCAAAAAGTGGCTGAATCCAAACTTGGCCATTGACTGATTGTACCTAAACCCCAAGGAGGGGCTCAATCCAAACTTGGCCATTGACAGATTGTGCCTAAACCCCAGAGTGTCTAACCCCAAAGAGGGGCTCAATCCAAACTTGATCATTGACTGATTGTACCTAAAAATCTAAAGTATTTGGACTCAATCCAAACGTGGCCATTGACTGATTGTACCTAAACCCCAAAGTGTTTAAACCCCAAAGAGAGGCTGAATCCAAACACGACCATTGACCAATTGTACCTAAACCCCAAGCAGGGGCTCAATCCAAACTTGACCACTGACTGATTGTATCTAAAACCCCAAAATATCTAAGTCACAAAGAGAGGATGAATCCAAGCATAACCATGGCTTGATTTTATCTAAATCCCAAAGATTGGCTTAATCCAAGCATGACCATTGACTGATTATACCTAAATCCTAAAGATTGGCTTAATCCAGGCATGACCATTGAGTGATTACTCCTAAACCCCAAAGTATCTAAATCCTGAAGAATGTCTGAATCCAAGCATGACCACTGACTCATCATTCCTAAATCCCAAAGATGTGCTGAATCCAAGCGTGACCCCTGAGAAGAGAAATAAAGAACATTTCACTCCCAGAGAGTGATCAGAGCTCAAGTGGTTCCATGCCAGACCGAGTGGAGGTGGCACTTGGTGACACAGCTGGGTGATAACGGGGGCACTTGGATGAAGGTTGGACTTGAAGATCTTGGAGGTTTTTTCTAGCTTTAATGATTTAATGAGTCTATACCTGAAATAAAAGCAGCTGGGACATCCAGAACCCCCCACACTGCCTCCCTCCAGAGAACTTCCCCCACAGAAAGGTTGCTTTTACCCAGGGGAGCCAAAGGTTCCCAAAAAGTTGTTTTGTCACCCAATTTGTTGCCTCTGTGGGGAACCCTTTGGGTTCCTCAGCTCCCTGGGCCTCATGGCCTTGAAGGAACAGAAACTGGGGGAAAATCTTCTTTGGAAAAGAGAGAAAAAGGGGGATTTAAGTTGTGATGGTGCTGAAAATGTCGATATTCCTGTTGAGTACTGGGAATTACAGTCAAAGATAGGAATGAGTCTGGTAGATGAGTGAGGAAGAAAACTCATCAAACAACCAGGTCTATTGCCAAGGAAGAATTCAATTAATATTTTCCTCTGAGTTGCTTTAAATGTATGAGTGTTTAGCTAATTAGAGTCTGGCCAGGCAGATCCAAATCAGGATCGCCCTTTTCCCCTTGCTTCCCATGCAGCTCTTGCAGGAGGGAGGAGGAAACCTTTCCTGGTTTCATCAAAACCTTTGTTCTGCTGAGCTCTTTGAAGATTACAATCACAACCACGGCTGTTTCACACTCATTAGGCAGGAATTCAAGAGAACAGATCTCTAACTAATCCAAAATCCAAACCAGGCTTTGCTTCACCCCTGGAGAAGGCTCAGGTCATGCCAGTGTCTGTCCCCTCTTTGCAGCAGAAGCCTGGATGTTCCCACAGATAACTCCAGGGAGCACGTGGGTGAGAAATCCCTCCTGCTTTCCCACTGTTCCATGCATCATTTGCTATTTACTCCCAGAAAATCCCCGAGCTGTTCTCACCCAGTGCAGCACAAAGCTGTTGCTGAAAGGATCAAGGGGCAGGAGTGTGACAGCCCGGAGCCTGTGACAGGCACAGAGGGAGGATTTCTGAGCTGCCAGACGGGATTTCAGCTGCTTACACCCAGCAAAGTGCTGAAAATGCCACTGGGAAGAATTGCTGTGGGATAAATCTCCAAATTCCCTGTGTGACTCCGGGCACGACGCCGGGATGGGGCTGATGGTAATCCTGGGATGTGCAAGGTTCAGACTGAGTGGGAATGAAAGGGCAGAATACAAAGTACCCACAGCAGCCAGCCAGCCCTGCCAGAGCTCTGCTCCCAAAGGAATCCTAATTCCCTGTGATATTCCCTGCTCAGAACCCCCAGACACCAAAAGCAGCTCAGGACACTCAGGACACCCCTGGGAGCGACCCAAGGACACTTCCAGAACACACCTGAACTCACCTTGGTAGACAAAATGAAAGCCTTTGGCTGTGGATTGACCCTTGGAGCTGAACTTGATGAGGATCTGGTTGGTGGTGGCCAATGGCAAAGATTCCCCTGGATGGGGAGGAGGGAAAACAAGAGAGACAGAGGTGAAGGAATGAGCCACAGGGAGCAGGTGCTGGGTGTCAGCTGTGCCAAAGCTGCTGTCCCCAGCAGGGACAGGGACAGGGGACAGGGAGCAGCTCCCTACCTGAGTGAGAGCCCGAGAGGGAGCTGAGCAGCCGTGAGTGCTCCGTGGGGCCATCGTGCACCTCCACCACGTCATTGAGCGCCGTCTGGAAAAAGGCAAACTGCCCGAAGAGCACTGCAGGGACAGGGACAGGGACAGGGACAGGGACGGGGCTGGCACCGGCCACTGCTGTCCCCAGCATCGCCACGCTGCTGTCCCCAAGGCCACCCCTCTGCTGTCCCCAGTATTATCACCATACTGCTGTCCCCAGGGCCACCACACTGCTGTCCCCAGTATCACCGCGCTGCTGTCCCCAGTGTCATCACACTGCTGTCCCCAGGGCCACCACACTACTGTCCCACTGCTGTCCCCAGGGCCACCCCACTACTGTCCCCAGGGCCACCACACTGCTGTCCCCAGCATCACCACGCTGCTGTCCCCAATGTCACCACACTACTGTGTCACTGCTGTCCCCAGTGTCATCACACTGCTGTCCCCAGTGTCACCACACTGCTGTCCACAGCATCATCACCCTGCTGTCCCCACACTGCTGTCCCCAGCATCATCACACTGCTGTCCCCAGTGTCACCACACTGCTGTCCACAGCATCATCACCCTGCTGTCCCCACACTGCTGTCCCCAGTGTCATCACACTGCTGTCCCCAGTGTCACCACACCATCATCCCCATTGCCATCCGCACTCAATCCCAGTGCTGTCCCCACTGATGACTCCACTGCTGTCCCACTCCCATCCCCCTGCCACCATCCCGCCACCCTACTGCTGTCCCCACTATCACCCCACTGCCACCCCACTGCTGTCCCCACTATCACCCCACTGCCACCCCACTGCTGTCCCCACTATCACCCCACTGCCACCCCACTGCTGTCCCCACTATCACCCCACTGCCACCCCACTGCTGTCCCCACTATCACCCCACTGCCACCCTACTGCTGTCCCCACTATCACCCCACTGCCACCCCACTGCTGTCCCCACTATCCCCCCACTGCCATCCCACTGCTGTCCCCACTATCCCCCCACTGATGACCCCACTGCTGTCCCTACACAGCCAGGCCATGGGGCCAAGGCATTTCCATGGAATCCCAAACAGACCCCAAGGACCATCGAGCCCAACCCCTGGCCCTGCCCAGGACCCCCCAGGATTCCCAGCATTCCAAACTGGGATCTATTTTCCCAGCACAACCTCTGTCCTGTGTTTCAGCTGCCTTTATTCCAGGCAGCGACAAGGTCTGAGTGACAGCCTGGAAAAATGGGAGCCCTTTATTTATCCCAAATTCCAGAGGCAGCACCAGCCTCCCCTGGGTTCCTTTTCCCACTGATTCCCAGCCCTCTGGGAATTTTCTGTGACTTATCCCCTTCCCCTGCCCGGGGAACACAAGGTGCAGAATTCCACTGAGGGACAATAATTATTGATTAGCTGTAATTGGCTCCCGTTGGGTTGAGCTTCGGACAAAACCTGGACAAATCCAGAATTTCCTCTGACTCCAGCACAAAGAGCACCCAACAGCACCTCTTGCTGCTCTCCCACCTGCCTTATCTCCAGTTTTGGATGCACTTATAAAAAATCAGCATTAAAAACCCAGAGAGAGAGAATGCCATAAAAATTCCAAGGGTGGTACCATAGTCCTTGGGCACGACGATGGAGTACAGGCACACCTGGCCACTGGTGTAGTTTTGGGGATAATTTGGGGACAGGACGACTCCATCCGAGCCTGTGTACTGCCCTCCACAGGGAGCTGCAAGGGAAGAGATCATGGAGCACCCCTGGAGCCTGGAAATGTCCCCAGCCACCATTCCCTGCTCCAGGTGCTGCTCCCTGAAAGTCCTCATTGGAAAAATCAGGTTTATCCCACCCTGAGTTTGTGCTGGCTCCACGTAGAATTATCAAAGCACTAATTAATGTTGGATTTGCATTGTTCCCCACCTCACAGCTGGGGATGAGCTCCTTTTGCCACCTTCCCTCAGTTTTCCCTGCCACAGCCTTCCCAAATTATGGATTTCACTCCTTCCCCTCACCAGCTGCCTCTTGATCCCCTTCTCAGCTCAAGTCCGACTGCAAACCATGCAGTCAGCAAAGAAAACAAAATAACCACAGAGAAAACCTAAGGAAAACCCCCTTGTTTTGTCACTGGGCTCTGTCCCTGCTCAGGAACACCCAAGACTGAGGGTTTGGATTAGCAAGGATCAGGTTTAGCCAGGGTTTAAATGGATTCCTGACTCCTGCCCTGTGCCAGGCACTGAATCAACCATGCCCAGTTTCCTGCCTGTCTCCAAAAAAACCCCCTCAAAAAACTCCCAGAAATCAGCTCTTCCTGTTAAATGGAGAGCTGTTAAACCCCTGAAAAATGATGAAAACCAATCCCTAAAAAAATATGGAAAAAACTGAGAAAACCCCTCTGAATTAACCCCCAATTTTCCATGGGGGATGCACTGAGGGACCCAGCTCTGGGCAGATCCTCCCCCAAGCCCCTTCCCGTGGGGTTTACCTGTACAGGTGGGGCGTGGCTTGTTCCAGGTGGGTTTCCCATCCCCTCCCATGACACAGGTGAGGGTGGGGCCCCCCTCAATGTCGTAGCCCCCATCACAGTAGAAGGTGATGGTGGAGCCCAGCTTCAGGTCTGTGCCCACCCTGGTGCCATTCTTGATGGACCCCGGGTCAAAGCAGGACTCCCGGGGGTTCTCTGCAGGGAAGAGAGATAAAATTTTTAAAAAAGTATAAAAAAATTAACAAATAAATTCCCAGGATTTTTATTCCTCTGGCACAGCTCCTCTGCTGTTTTGATCAGTGGAATGGGAGGTTTCTTTAGGCTTGTTTTTTCACCTGGGAATGTGTGGGGTTTTCCCAAGGACTGGCACCATTTGCAGGGTGTGGATTTGGGATTTGGTTTGGATTCTGGCTGCTCCAGCCCCTCCCCTGGGAGAAGGGAGGCTCCACTTCCCACACAGGCACCCAAAATCCAAACTCCCTCCTTTGGGAGCCACAAACTGGTCAAGCCCCACTGCCCATTTGTATCCTCAGCCTTTAAATCCTGAAATCCTGGGTTCTCCAGAGGTCTCAATGCACAATCCAAACCAAAACTTTGATTTCACACAATCCCAGGATGGCTGAGGCTGGAAAATCCCTTCAGGATCATCAAGTCCAAGCTGTGCCCCATCCCCACCTTGTCACCAGCCCAGAGCACTGAGTGCCACCAGGACAAATCATACTTGAGATGGGGAGGCCCTGGCACACAGAAATCATGGATTGCCCATCCCTGGAAGTGTCCAAGGCCAGGCTGGATGGAACTGGGAGCAATCTGGAGTAGTGGAAGATGTCTCTGCCTTTGGATGGGTTTTAAGGTCCTTCCCAACCCAAACCAGTCTGGGATTCTTTCATTTATTCCTTGGACACCACCAGGGGTGGGGATTCCACCCCTTCCAAGGCCTGACACCTTTTCCATGCAGAAATTCCTGCTGATGTCCAACCTGAGCCTCCCTGGCACCACCTGAGGCTGCTCCCTCTCATCCTGTCCCTGTTCCTGGGAACAGAGGCCAAACCCCACCTTGCCCCACCCTCCTGGCAGGTAGAGAGTGAAAAATCCTCTGCCCTGCAGAGTTTAAAATCCCATTTCCACATAAAAATTCCAGGGAAACCTACAGAGCTGTCAGGACTTAGATTTTTTTTTCCTTCTTCTTCTTCTTCTAACAGCTTTTTTTTGGGTTTTTTCTTTTCTTTAATTTTTTTTCCCTGCCTGCAATATAATTAGAGGCTTTGATTAATCCTGCTCTTTTGTCATTTGGAAATTGCTCATTAAAGACAAGGGCTTTTCTGAGAGCAGTGGCTCTGGGAACAATTCAAGAGTGCTTAAGCATTAAATCAGGGGCTCTCAGGCTTTGGGGAAGGTGTGGAAGGAGACACAGGAAATGCAAAGCCCACAGGTTTTGCTTTTGCTCCTCTGCATGAAAATCCAGATGATCCCATGGTTTCCTGTCCACAGCAGCTGCACCAGGTGATCCAAGTGAATGGAGCACAAAAGAATGGGAATTTCTTTTTTCCCAGAGCACCAATTCCCTGTTTCGGGAGCCACAGACTGGTCAACCCCCACTGCCCATCACACATTTGGATCCTCAGCCTGTAAATCCTGAAATCCTGGGCTCAGTGGGGTCTTGGTGTACAAATTTTGGACACTTTGAGCATCACTTTTCCTTTTCCTCTTTCATTCCTCTTCACCTCTCTCTCTCCTCTCACTGCTTTGGACAAGAGGGACTCTCTCCTTCCCTTTCTCCACTCTCTGCTTTGGGGATGGCAAACACCAGAATTCCCCCTGGAAGGAGTTTCCCACAGCATCTAGAGCCTCTCCACTTGCTCCAAAGAGGTGGAACAATCTGGGAATAAGCCCAGGGGAAGCCCCAGGTGGCTGCTGGGCCAGGTGTGCCCTCAGCCCTCACCTGTGTACTCGATGACGAAGCCGGCGTTGCTGACGGAGGCGTCGCTCCGGAAGGCCAGGAAAAGGCTGTTGCTGCTGCTCTCGATCCTCTCTGGGAGCTGGGAGCCATAAAAACTCCCAATCAGGGGGCTCAGGGAGTCAGGCCCGTCGTAGATGTGCAGGAAATCATAGCCAGGCTCCAGGCTGAAGCTGTAAAAGCAAAGGAGGAGAGCTTGGGGTCGGGACACGTCCCGGGAGGATTCTGAGTTGAGGTCCTGGGATGTGGAACCCCAGGGCAGGGACTGGCTGCTCCTGCTCCAAAATCCTGCCAGGCAGAGGAAATTCCTGCCTCCATCCACGAGTGAGGGATCCAGGAATGGGGATGGAGTCAAGAGACAGAGCCTGAGCTGGAGCTGCTGCAGGGATTCCTGGGCTGTGCCACATCATGTTCTGTTGTACTTGTGGGGTGCCCGTGGCAGGAAGGAATGATGGATCTGACTCCATCAGAAGGCTAATTTAGTACTTTATGATACTATATTATATTAAAGAATGCTAAACTAAACTGTACTAAAGAATATAGAAGGCTAAAAAACTTGTGGCTCTTTCCAGAGCCCTGACTGGCCAAAGAGTGAAAACAGCTCCCAGCAGAATGCAATGGAACAATCACCTGTGGTGAACAATCTCCAAACACATTCCAACACAGCAAAACACAGGAGAAGCAATGAGATAAAATTGTTTTCCTTTTTCTCTGAGGCTACTCAGCTTCCCAGGAGAGAAATCCTGGGCGAAGGGATTTTTCCAGAAAATGTGAATGTGACAAGGTTCTATCAAAGAGGAGCTGCAGCTGGGATTTGAGGATCTCCACCCCCAAAAAAAATCTGGGAACAGATTATGCAGGGGCATGGGACAGTTCCATCAGAGTTCAGACATGCCCACCCAGACCATCCCTCCCCTCTCTGAGGCCATGGCACCAAACCATGCGTCCCCATCCCAAGGCCACGGCACCAAACCCTTGTGTACTCACACGTTGAACACCAGGGCAATGACATAGTCAGGGGACACTGTCAGCTTCCAGTCACACTCCTTCCCTGGGGGATAAGGCTCCGGGTACTGCGGGGACAGGATCACCCCAGCCGGGCCCGTCAGGATCCCGCCGCACGGAGCTGCAGGAAAACCACCCAGGGTGAGCCTTCGGAGCACACAGACTTCCAAAGCACCAAACAGTGGAAAAAAGCCACGGGGCTGCTTCTAGCTGGATCCCTGCAGGGTCAGGGAGCCCCAGGTGAGCAGTGTTGGGCAGGACAGCTCAGCCTTCCAGAGGCTGGGTGTCCCAACACGAACTGCTGTGCAGCCATGGCTACCTTAGCAACTCAGAATCACAGAATCACAGAATTTTTAGGTTGGAAGGGACCTTTAAGATCATCGAGTCCAACCCATGTTCTAACAGCTCAACTAGGTCATGGCACTAAGTGCCACATCCAGTCTTTTTTTGAACACATCCAGGGATGGTGACTCCACCACCTCCCTGGGCAGATGATTCCAGTATTTGACCACTCTTTCTGTGAAAAACTTCCTCCTTCCTCAGTGATTGTCAGCTCTTAGTGATATCAGCTCTTTGACAGTTTCAGCTCTTAGCTTGCTGAGGGGCTCTGGCTGATCCTGGCTTTCAGAAGAGCAGATGGAGAGAGAGAGGAGAAGGCAGCCCTGGTGGTTCCATGGTGGTTTATTGAGGGGTCTGTGAAGGGTTCCAATGACAGCTCTTCTGACAGAATGGGCCAAGGCAGCCCCCTTTATAGGGTTAGGGGGGCTTGGGGACTGACCAGTTGTAGGGGTTAGGGGAAATAGCCTGTGGGGTCACAGAGAGATAAACAGGCCTGGAGGACCTGAGTGGAGATTTCTGGTTTGGTTCCTATGACTTGGCATTTCCTTATCTCTACGCCTCCATCCTCCACAGGGCTTTAGCTAGGCCTTGTCTGCTACAAAAGGGGAAGCAGGAATGGGGAAAAAAAAGGAGATGTGATAGACAGGGGGCTTGAGACAGCACAGAATCCTTGAGGGGTATTTTAGCGGGAAGGGACCCTGAGGCTGACGTGCGACGCGAGGTTGTGGCGGCTCGGCCAGCCGAGGGCTCTGCCATTCCACAGGGGACAAACACCACAAAGAGAGCTCTGGATGCCACCAGGACCTTCCTAAAACCCGTAAGTGAGGAGCCAGGAGGGGAGAGAGGGGGAAATTCCACTTTTCTGCTGTATTTTCCTTGAAGTCCCTGTCAAGGCCCGCTTGCCTACAACGAGGTGAAAACACGTCTGGGCCTAAATGGCTCCGTCGTGTTTACTCCACTTCCCAGCACATTAAATGCCAAGCTGATTGAAAAATCAATTATTGCTTTTTTAAGGCTCCAAGTGCCTGCTCGTGTTTCTCACCGTGGCAAAACATGACTGATATTTTTCCTGTCGGTTTTTTCTGGCAGGGCTCTGAGGTTTCCCAGATCGACCCTCGCGTATTTGGGGTGAAAGGATGGGGGTCTGAGAGCAGCTAAAGAGTGGGAAATGGGCTGGGAGAGGACAAAAATGGTGGGATAAATCTTGGAAACCTTTTCCATGAAGGAGTGAGCCCGTGGAATTGCCCTGTGGGCTTTGATAAAGAAAAATATCAGGAAAAAGATCAGGTAGATCCCAGCGGGGCTGGTCTAGAAATGCCATAGTAGGGATTAGAGAGCTTTTTCAAGTCCAAAAATGGAGAAGTGTTATCCTTCTGGGACACACCAGGAAAGCACAGCACAGATATGGGAAATCTGGCTGAAGACATCCCAAAAATACCTTGGGAGAACCACCAAAGCTGCCACGTTTGGGATGGGATGGGAGCAAGGAGAGCACAGCCTGTGGGGGGTCTGAGAGCAGCTACAGGGTGGGAAATGAGCTGGGAGGGGACAAAAATGGTGGGATAAATCTTGGAAACATTTTCCATGAAGGAGTGAGCACCTGGAATTGCCCTGTGGGCTTTGTTAAGAAAAATTATCAGGAAAAACCCGATGGGGCTGGTCTAGAAAGATCCAAATGGAGATTAGAGACCCTTCTCCAAAGATTTAAAGCAACTCCTTCAAGCAAGTCCAGACTCAGGCACAGAGAACTTTCATCCCTCTGGGACACAGCAGGAAATCACAGCAGAGACATGGAAAATTTGGCTGAAAGTCCCCCAAAAATGGGGGGCCTTGGAAGAGCCCACCAGCATCTCCTCTGTGCCATTCACCCCAGTTTTAACCCCAAGGGTGCTTTCCCCTCCCAGACTGCAACATCAGGGGAAAACTCCGAAGAAACTGCAATCTAAGGACTCAGTTTTGGAAAGCCTAAGGGAGACAAGTGTTCAACACCCTCGGATTCCTTTGAAAATCCCACCCAGAGTCTCCAAAGGATTTGAAGCAGCAGCTGGACCCAGCCAGAGCTGCCTGGGACTGGGAGGGATGCAGACTTCAAATGGCCCAAACCTCCCGGGGCTCTCCCAGCCCGGATTGTTTCACAGTTGTGCCACAAAGAGGGGAAAACACATTTGAAATGCTAAATACCCCAAATCAACCCTAAATTTAACACTGAATTTTCCTAGTTTAGCTCCAACCAAGCTGCCTCTCCCCCAGTTACTGATATTTCACTGATTACTCCTCCAAATCCTTTATAGATTCATATTAAAATTGGCTGGGAAAAAAAACCCTATAAACAACTGAAGTACCATTTGAAGTATTGGAAAATCAGCATTTTTTACCACAGCTCCGGAGACCTGGAGGATATTTTAAAGAATATTTCTTGATTTTTTAAGATGTGCGGGGTGGAATTTTACAACAGGGTTCAGGACAAGGATCTGTGTCCCTGGATTCAGGACATGGATGTGTGTCCATGGATTCAGGACATGGATGTGTGTCCATGGGTTCAGGACATGGATGTGTGTCCATGGGTTCAGGACATGGATGTGTGTCCATGGGTTCAGGACAGGGATGTGTGTCCATGGGTTCAGGACATGGATGTGTGTCCATGGGTTCAGCACAGGGATGTGTGTCCATGGGTTCAGGACATGGATGTGTGTCCATGGGTTCAGGACATGGATGTGTGTCCATGGGTTCAGGACATGGATGTGTGTCCATGGATTCAGGACAGGGATGTGTGTCCATGGGCTCAGGACAGGGATGTGTGTCCATGGGCTCAGCACAGGGATGTGTGTCCATGGGTTCAGGACAGGGATGTGTGTCCATGGGCTCAGGACATGGATGTGTGTCCATGGGCTCAGAACAGGGATGTGTGTCCATGGATTCAGCACAGGGATGTGTGTCCATGGGCTCAGCACAGGGATGTGTGTCCCTGGGTTTAGGACAGGGATGTGTGTCCATGTGCCTAGGACATGGATCTGCATCCCTGGGCTCAGATCATGGATCTCTGTCCATGGATTCAGCACAAGGATGTGTGTCCATGGATTCAGGTCACAGATCTGTGTCCCTGTGCCCAGGACATGGATCTGTGTCCCTGGATTCAGGTCACAGATCTGTGTCCGTGTGCCAGGACAGGGCCCTGTGTCCCTGTGCCCAGGTCACAGATCTGTGTCCCTGTGCCAGGACAATGCCCTGTGTCCCTGTGCCCAGGTCACAGATCTGTGTCCCTGTGCCAGGACAATGCCCCGTGTCCCTGTGTACCTGTGCAGGTGGGTGGGTCTGGCTGCCAGAAGAACCTGTTCTGGATCTGCACACAGGTGATCTGGGCCTCCCCTTGCAGGGTGTAGCCGGGGTTGCACTGGAAGGTGATGGAGTCCCCGGCCTCCCTGCTGTCCCCGCTCCGGCTCCCGTTCTGGGGGATTCCTGGGTCGTTGCAGGAGGTGGCTGTGGACACTGCAGGGAATTAAAAGCACTCCTGAGTATCAATGTTTATTTAACACCAGGCCTGCAGCACTGGCTGTCAGGCTCTGTCCTTACCCAGACATCCAGGCCATGCCTTGTTTCCCCACCCCTCCTCCCTCAGCATCCCATAAAGTTCCCCCCCCCACACACACAAAGTGCTTTTCCCTTTGCTCTGAGCATCTGCCACTCCAGCTGGGAAAGGCTCTGGGGACCAGCAAGTTCAAGAGCAGCACCCAGGGAGCAGCTTTGATGTAGAATTGTGCACATGGCTGTTTACTCCATCAGGCCAGACACCCACTGATCTTCCACGGTGTTTTTGGAGAGTTCCGTGCCAAGGCACATGCTGCAAAATCAACTCAGCCACCAGCACTTCACACATTCCCCTGAGTGGCAGAGAAATTTAGCCTCAAGATCTGTGAAGCATCAGGCCTGACCTTTCAGAAATGTGTTTGTTTCCCTTCCAGACTTGTTGCTGCCTCTCTCTGAGGTCTGAGATGTCCCCTGAGCTGGGGACAGGCAAAGCTTCAGTGCTGCCTGAGCTCAAGGTCTGCCAACAGCACAAGGATTTACCAGCAGGGAAAATCCTGGAGTAATAGGAGTTTTGTGAGCTTATCCACCTCATTAAAGCTCCCAAGATCCCAAAGTGGACAGGTCTGAGCTCAGGTCTGGCTGCTTAGTCACACCTGCTGAACAAAGGCTTTGAGCAGGAGCAGTCAATAAAGCCCAGCTCCAGATCAGGAGCTTATTTCCTGCTAAGTTGATGAGAGTCTGTTACAGCCAGGCAGTTTAGAGAAAGCTGCTCTTGAAAGAGGCAGAGGAAATCCCTCTCTTTCTGTGCAGCTGGAGATAAGGAAGTTAACAGCCCAGGCTGGTCCTTCCTGGCAGGATGAGACACAAATCTGGCAAAAAAAAACCCAGGATGGCACCGCTGTGCTGGGTGACACAAAGCTCTGCCTCTGTCTGGGTCACCCCAAAAGTCAGAAATTCTCCTCAAAATGCTGCCTTGTTCCCCCAGCCAAGCAAGTCACCCTGGACAGAAAGTTATGGGAAAAAAAACAAACCCCAAACTTGGGAAGACGTTTCAATGTGTCTCAGCCCAGGGAAAGTCACATCATCACTCACCCAACCACTCCCTGTTTCTTATCACTCCAAAACAACTGCACAAACCTGGGACATCCTGTAAATACTGGAATGTATCACCCTAAATAATTGAAATGAATGTGTTTGCAGAGCTGAGGTGTGGTTGGGGTTTCCCTCTGGGTCTGCTCAGTTTTTTGAGGAACCCCTGCACATCCCACCTGAGAACTGGATGGCAAAGCCCTGTTTGCTGGTGAAGAAGTCGGTGTTGAACTGCAGGATGACAGAGTTGAAGGTGCTGTGGATGTCCCCGGGCAGCCCCGAGCCGCTCATCTCCTTCAGCAGGATCCCATTCTCCACCGGCCCGTCCCAGATCCGCAGCACGTCGTGGAACTCCTCCGTGTGGAAAACCATGAAATGGAGCCTGAGGGGCAAAAAAACACCTGGAGTTCAGGCCTGGAGGGTGGTTTGGGCCACATTCAGGCAAGAACAGGACCCTGCACCTGGGGGAGTGACCAGCTGAAGGATGCAGTTCTGAGTGTCCTGAGGGGGAATGGACCCACAGGGATCATCCTATCCAATTCCAAGCCCTGCAGACATCCCCAAATCCCACCCTGTCCTTGGGGGTGCTGTCCAAACCCTCCTGGAGCTCTTGGGAATGTGACCATTCCCTGGGGATGGAGCAGGAGCTGATCCCTTCCACTCCTGCACTCAAATCCCACCTGGAGAGGAGGAATTTCCCTGTCCCTGTTTGTCACTGCCCCATTTTCCCTCTGGCACAACAAAACCAGGCCAACCATGGGCAACTCAACCCCAGTGTGAAATGGGGACAGAAACCTAGAAACAGAAAAAAATCTGTAAAAAATGAACCCATCAGGGGCTGGGCTGAAATCCCTGCCAGCCCACAGAGGCAAACAGGGAAGCTTTCACTTGGCTGCTTTCCCATTTATCTGGGGCAAACATAAATAAATCAGGGAAGAGCCATAAAAAAAGGGGGGAGAAAAAAGAAGAAAAAATCCCCACTGCAAAATCCTCAGCAACAAAATGATGCCCACACAAGCTGGGAGAAACCAAAAGAGCTGAATCATAAATCTTCCAAGCAGAGACCTTGAGCAAAGAGAAATAAAGCCAGGCTTGAGGAAAATCAGGACGGATGGTGCAGAGCTGTTCTCCAGGGCTGCCTTGGTGTAATTATGTTTGTTCCCAGCCTTAACTGGGCCCAGTGAGCCAGAACTGCTGGGAAAAACTCATCCCTGGAGACCTTGGGATCAGGGAGAGGCTGCCAGAGCTTGAGCTGGGCTGGGGGCACACCCTGGAAGTGCCACCAGCAGCTCCAGGGCTGCCAAAACCACCCCCATTTATCTGAGAAAAAACCACCTCGGGCTGTGCCAGGGGGAGAACACCTGGATCCAGGTGATCCATGGGACAGGCTGGAATCTGCTGGGATATCAGACCTGGAGCTCTCTGGAGCAAACCCATCTATTCCACAGGCACATCTCAGCTTCTCCCTCAGCCTGAGGTGAGACCAGGCACAGCCCCTGCTTCAGCAGAAAACGGAGGGGAAAGGAGTTCTGTTCCTGAGGAGAAAGGAGTTCTATTCCTGAGGGGAAAGGAGTTCTGTTCCTGACGGGAAAGGAGTTCTATTCCTGAGGAGAAAGGAGTTCTATTCCTGAGGGGAAAGGAGTTCTATTCCTGAGGAGAAAGGAGTTCTGATTTCCTGAGGGGAAAGGAGTTCTGTTCCTGAGGGGAAAGGAGTTCTATTCCTGAGGGGAAAGGAGTTCTATTCCTGAGGGGAAAGGAGTTCTATTCCTGAGGGGAAAGGAGTTCTATTCCTGAGGAGAAAGGAGTTCTATTCCTGAAGAGAAAGGAATTCTATTCCTGAGGAGAAAGGAGTTCTATTCCTGAGGAGAAAGGAGTTCTATTCCTGAGGGGAAAGGAGTTCTATTCCTGAGGGGAAAGGAGTTCTATTCCTGAGGGGAAAGGAGTTGTATTCCTGCACTCTGACAATCCCAATTTCCCAATTACAGGCATGGAAATGCAGCAAAACAAACAAACAAACAAACCCTCAAAAAACAACAACAACAAAAACCAACCAAATTAGCAAGTGGGGAGATTATATTTATATAGATACAAGTGTGAGAGAGGGGAAGTTCTGGCAGCTTAGCAAGGAGCAGAGAGGAGAGCCCAGCTCTGCCCTGAGAGTGTGAACAGCCCTTGATCCCTCTGGTCCCTCCCAGCTCTGGGTATTTTCTCCCTCCTGTTTTCAGATGAAACTGTGGGAAGTGGAACCTGCCAATGCCCATGAAAGTGGGATGAATTCACAACATCCATGGAGTTTGACAACACTGGGATGAGGGACTGACAACCCACCTCTGCCATGTCTCTGTTCCCTGATCACAAATTCCCACCCATTTTCCAGCTCCTCCTTTTCCTCCTCCTTCCTCCTCTCCCCCAGCCCAACCAAGGCACCCCAAGCCCCAAATCAACCCCCTCTGCAAGAGCTGCTCTTTCCCTTTCATGCCTCTCAAGTGCAGCCTCGTTTTTCTCCCTTCTCACCCCCCTGCCCTTCCCTTCCCCTCGTGCTGTGCAGATACAGCTTCATTCCAAAAGCTCTGGTGATTAATTTCCATGTAAGTTATAAATGAGAGCTTTATACAATTGTATCATGCGTGAAGAGGATTATTTTTCCAATGGATTACCATCCAAATGAAGTTGCTGGGAACGTGCTCTCTCCACTCCCCTGAGATCAGCTGTGCTGCTGCTGGGGCTGGGAATGAAAGGGGCAGGGAAGGGAGCTCTGATCTCTGGGACAGGCAGGGTCACCAGGTGTCTGTGGCTCTGGAACCTGCTGGAACCTTCTCCTTTCACTGCTGGCCTCTTCCAAGCCTTTGGTTGATCCCAAATCTCTGCTCTTGTGGGTGCTTTTAGGAATTACAACAGCAAAGTTGCTGAAGCAGCCTTTGGATGGGGGGGGGAAGGGACCTCTCTACTCTGTCCTATAAAAACCTTCTCCAGGAGAATAAAAGTAGAGGAGATTTCAAGTGGAAGTTGCCTGTGCAGGGATTCAGCTGCTTTGGCTGTGCTTTTCCTCCTCTGTTCACACCCAAAGCCATCCATTATTGAGCCATTCTGAAGGGCAGTGCTAATGGAGGGAATTTCTGCATGAAATAAAAATGAAAACACCAGCCCAAACCTGTCTCCAGCAGAACTCCAAGGGCTAAAAGCAGCACAGAGCTCACCCTGAGGGACAGGCTGTGCTGGGTGCTGAGGCAGCAGGGAGGAGGAAATGGGATTGAGAGGGAAGGAGTTCAGGATGGAGCAGCCACGGGCTTGGGATGAGCCAGGAATGGCTGACAAGCACTGGGAACTCTGATGGGAGGAGGAGGATGATGATGATGATTATTTAAAATTTTTATATTCAAATCCCACCACTCAGTCAAAGCTTGGCTTGCCCAAATATTCCAGATTTCTGTGGGCTTTGGCCAGCCTGGAATGTGTGGGAACACCCAGGAAAGCCCTGAAGGGTTTGGCAGGGCTGGGCAAACATCCCTGGGGAGGTGGTGGGGCAGGAGCAGGAACTGCCTGGATCCTGGGACATTCCCTACAACAGCCTCATTCCAGCACTGTGTGGCCATTCAGCACTTTTGGGAAGTTCCTCATTCATCTGGTGGAAAAAAGGGTTGGAGGGGTGGGAAGCTGCCCATGGACACCAAAGCTCTGGGATGTTCGAGCTCAGAAACACCATGGGCAGGACCAGGACACGTGTCACCACCCAGGGGACACACAGGGCTGGACACAGAGGAGCAGTGATGCCTCTGGGGGCTCTGAGCAGCCTGGGCTGGTGGGAAATAAATCCCATAAATCCTTAATCCCAGCCTAAACCATTCCCTGATTCTGGAACCAAAGCAATGACTTCTCCCTCTCAGAGTGGCAGCAGCTTCTCCCTCCTTGCCTCATTTAATTTTTGACCTGGAAAAAATCAGCTCCAAGTGGGAAAGGAGCCAAACACAGCTCACCCAATGGTGCATCCAGGCTCTGCCTCGATGGTCCAGATGCAGTTGAGGTTGTGGTCGTAGGGAGTTGGATATCCTGGAGAAAGGATCCGCCCCGAGGTCTCTCCTCTGATTGTCCCTCCACACTCAGCTGGAACAAAAATATTTATGGGGTTAGGGAGGAGATTCGTGGCTTTTTGTGGCTCTTGCTTGGCAGCAATCTCCCCCTGCAACAGAGATTATTCCTGGCTTTTTCCAGGGATTCTAAAAGCTTACAAAGATGAAGAGAATCGTTGAGTTCAGCTGAGTTATCAAAATTATTCTGCATTTCTGTGCTCGGTCTGAACACCTGGCAAAGCTTCCCTGCACCTTTCTGAATCCCCAGGGAGCAAAGGCAGAGCCTGGCAGGATCCTGCTTCCCTGCTCCACACGTGGGGGTGAAGGAGCTCTGCTCCTCTGCTTGGATTCAGCAGAAAATGAAGGATAAGAAGCCAAAGAACTTGTAAATGTCGCTGTAAATGAACTGCAAAGAATGTGGGGATTTGGAGTAATTTCCATAACATATCCATTCAAATTCTGTAATTTTCATTTCTTTCGGTTTTCTTTCATTTCTTTTTAATTTCCACACGCTCAGACACGGCCTCACATCCAACACATGAAGAGCAAACAGGGTGAAGGTTAAGAAAACGCACAGATGACAGAGATTTATCTTTTCACATCCATAAATGAGGCTGAAATCCCAGCCAAGGAACGGTCCTGCCTCCTGGGAGAGAGAACACGGAGTGCCAGGGGCTGAGCACATCCCTGGGTGTGGAGATCTCCCAGGGGACTCAGTGTCCAACAAGTCCCCCACGTGCTGGGCACAGCAGGACAGGAATCAGCAATCAGCCCCATTCATTGAACACACCAAACCCCAAACCAGAACTCCCCAAGCAGCAAGAGCTGAGGGTGACAAGGGAACTCTGCAAAGGGAATTGAAATGTCTGGGGATGGGATCAGGTGTCAGGCAGCTCTCAAATAAACCTGGCTCTGAGCTGTCACATCAACACACGTTGATGTCACTATCAGGAGGTGACACTTCAGCGTGTCCAGAGTGAAAGGACAAGGGCTGGAGCAGCACAAGGAAGCAAAAAGCCCTTGTCAAATGGGTGTTAGGGCAGAGTGTTTCGTGTTAAAGCTGCTCCAGGTGCTCTCTATGTCACACAAGATCCTCACATTAATTAGTGCAGATGGGCAATTAGCAGAGTTAATGTCAATGGATCAGCAAAGCGTGGTCAGGGTGGGGAATCCACAAGGAAATAATTTCCTGGAGGAGCAGGAGGTGTCTCCATCTCGAGGTGCCTCAGACAGGGTCCTCACCACATATTAATTAGTGCAGATGCAATTAATATGAGAGTTAATGTCACATGGATGAGCAAAGCAGGGACAGAAGGTGTTCAGGGTGTGGGATCCAAGGAAATCACTTCCTGGAAGTTTTGGCAGAGTAGGAATTGTCTCCATCTCAAGGACCCTCACCACACAGAACTTAATTAGTGCAGGTGCAATTAACAGCAGAGTTAATGTCAGTGGGTCAGCAAAGCAGGGAGCAAGGATGTTCAGGGTGTGGGATCCAAGGAAATCTCTCCCTGGAGGAGCTGGAGGAGGAGAAGGAGGAGAGGGAGGAGGAGGAGAAGGAGAAAAAGGAGAAGGAGGAAAAGGAGAAGGAGGAAAAGGAGAAGGAGGAAAAGGAGGAGGAGCAAAAGGAGAAGGAGGAAAAGGAGAAGGAGGAGGAGGAGATAGGAGGAACTGAGAGGAGTGAGGAGGAGGAAGGAGAGGAGAAGGGAGGAAAGGACCGTTAGGTGACAGGAGGACAGGAGACGCGAGGAAAAGGAGAAGGAGAAGGAGGAAAAGGAGAAGGAGAAGGAGGAAAAGGAGAAGGAGGAGGAGGAGAAGGAGGAAAAGGAGGAGGAGCAAAAGGAGAAGGAGGAAAAGGAGAAGGAGGAAAAGGAGAAGGAGGAAAAGGAGGAGGAGGAAAAGGAGAAGGAGGAGGAGGAAAAGGAGAAGGAGAAGGAGGAAAAGGAGAAGGAGGAAAAGGAGAAGGAGGAGGAGAAGAAGGTGTCTCACCCACACAGGTCGGCAGGGGCTGGTCCCAGGCTCTCCTCTCCCCAGTCAGGCACACCAGCACCCTGGTGCCTCTCAGGGTGTAGCCAGGGTCACAGCTGAAGGACACCGAGCTGCCAGCAAAGTGTCCCTCGTCGTGCACCTTGTACCCAAACTGGGGCACGCCGGGGTCCTCGCACTTGATGAGCTCAAAACCTGCACAGGGAGGAAGGGCAGCTGTTGGCAGCAGGAATTCCATAGCCAGGAGGGTTTCACACAAAGCCATGGAGGTGTTTTCTTCTGACAATGATGTGCTGGGGACCAAAAGGGCCATGTTGGAAATTCGAGGGGTTTTAATTCATGTTGGAGTTTTGATCTGAATTTCTGGATCACCACAGGCTTGATAGGAATGGTTTGATCAGATCCCAGGGAACAGGGACAGGAGAAGAGGAAAAAGCCTTGAGCTGTGCCAGGGGAGGTCAGGTTGGACACCAGGAGGAATTTCTGCATGGTCAGGCCTTGGAACTGCCCAGAGAGGTTTGGAGTGCCCATCCCTGGAGGTGTCCAAGGAATGGCTGCATGTGGCACTCAGTGACAAGGTGGGGACTGGGCACAGCTTGGACTGGATGGGCTTGGAGGGCTTTCCCACCCTCAGGAATGCTGGGATTCTGTGCTCTCCCACATCCAACTCCCCTTTGGGTACAAGATCACCCCAGAAAGGACTCTTTGCTCATGTGCAACACAAAAACCCAAAAATCCACCTTGGCCTGTGGGACTGCCAGCCCACATGGGATGGAAACTCACTGGAGAACTGCAGCTCGAAGCCTTTGCTGGTGTTGGCGGAGTCAGTGATGAACTCCAGCCACATGGAGCTGGAGGTGCTGTTGATGCTGGTGCCCAGCAGCTCCGAGTGGCTGAAGGTGCCCAGCAGCCGGGCAGAGCTGTTGGTGCCATCGTAGACCTGGGGGGGACAAGGAATCCAGCCTGGAAAAGCCATTCCTGTGCTGGTCCAGGAGAGGCTCTCACTGCCCAGAGAGGCTCTGGCTGCCCCTGGATCCCTGGAAGTCTCCAAGGCCAGGCTGGACAGGGCTTGGAACAACCTGGGACAGTGGAAGGTGTCCCTGCCCATGGATGATCCTTCAGGTCCCTTCCCACCCAAACCATTCCAGGATTTCTCTGAGCTCTAGAACAGAGAAATGATGAGGAATTTATCCCACCTTGCCCCTTCTCTGCTCACAGCAACACCCTGGGCTGTCCTTTGGCTTTCTTTTGGTGGAGCAGCTTCCTGGGAAGAGCCAGGAGCTCCTGATAAATGCCCTGACTTGGGGTCACCTCAAATCAAGGAATTTGCTCCTGGCACTGAGCTGATCCCGGGTATTGGAGGGAAAAGGGAAGGAAACAACCAACCCCACTCTGAATTCCAGCATCAGCCTGGAAAAGCAACTCTAAACCTGCAGGATTTGTCCCACAGGGGTCCAGGAGTGGTCCTTGCATCCACAAGTGCAAACAGGGTCAAATCCTTCAGGCAGTGTGAGCTGAGCCCCAGGGATCTCAACTAAAAGTCTGACTTGATGAAACTCCACAGTGCTGCCCACCTGAGGAGCAGGATTTCCACCCTGGGGGATCTGCACCCTCCTCCTCAGCCCTGATTTACTCTGCACACAGGGCTGCATCTCCTCAACTCTCTTTCCCAAGGAGCAGCTTGGGAAAGAGAGTTGAGGAGATGAAAAAAATGCACTTTTATCCCCCCAGACTGACTCGGAGATGAGCCTTGAATTCGCTGTGATTTAAGAAAAACACAAATGGTTTTTTTTTTCTTCCTTCTTTTTGTGAGGACCAAGAGCAGCTGCTCACCAGTGGAGATCGATAGGAACTCTCCTCAGATGAGCAGCTGATGACAAACCTGCTGAGAGAATGTAATTCCTCTGACAAGGAGTACATTCCTTGCATTAACAGGAAATCTTTCTCCCTTTCCAGTCATTTGTGAGCTGGAAACGTGGATTACACCTCTCCTGGAGTGTGACACTTCAATGAGGACAGAGGCATTCCTGGGAAGATGGCTCAGCACAGCCTTGCAATATTAATGCCTCCTTCAAAACCATTCCTTTGGTTAATAAAAAACTCAGCCTGGATTTGTCTCCTTCTCCACAGAGTCCTGGAGCTTGAATAATCTCAGAAGAGTCTGGAGCTCTGCATTTCAATCAGCCCCTTTTTGGGACAAACCAGCCTGGATTCTTCAAAGCACTAAAATAATGCTCAAACCCTCCCCCTTCTGATGGATGAGGAGTTTTTCCTGAGCAATTCCACAGGTGAGAGCTGAAGTTTAGCTGGTCTGGAGGAAATTTGAGCTTCCAAACTGCCATGGCAATCACTCCATGGCACGGGGGTGACACAGAGGGCACTCCCACCTAATCCCACCTAAATTTTAGAGCATTTAGAGATGCTGCTCTCCACTGCCCGAGCCAGAATTACCTTGAGGACATCTCCTGCCTCCAGCTCGAAGGTCCTGGCTTTCAGCTGGATGCCCTTGCCAGGCTGGCTCTGGATGGAGTAGATGCACTCGTGGTTGTTGTTGTAGTTGAGGGGGTAGTTGGGGGACAGCAGCACACCCTGGGTCCCCGTCACAGAGGAGCCACACTCAGCTGCACCGAGACACAAAGGCACATTTCAGTGACCCCACGCAGCTCCTGGCCACACCACACAGGCAGGAGCCTCCTCTGGAGGCCACAGCTGCTCAGCCCTTCCTGCAGCAGCAAGGAAAGCGCTGCTCCCTCTTGGTACTCACTACAACCCGTTGGTAGTCACTACAACCCGCTGGTACTCACTACAACCTGCTGGTACTCACTATAACTTCTTGGTACTCACTACAACCCGGTGGTACTCACTACAACCTGTTGGTATTCACTATAACTTCTTGGTACTCACTACAACCCGCTGGTACTCACTACAACCCGCTGGTACTCACTACAACCCGTTGGTACTCACTATAACTTCTTGGTACTCACTACAACCTGCTGGTACTCACTACAACCCGTTGGTACTCACTACAACCTGTTGGTATTCACTATAACTTCTTGGTACTCACTACAACCCGTAAGTATTCACTGCAACCCGTTGGTACTCACTACAACCTGCTGGTACTCACTACAACCCGTTGGTACTCACTATAACTTCTTGGTACTCACTACAACCTGCTGGTACTCACTATAACATGTTGGTACTCACTACAACCCATTGGTATTCACTACAACCTATTGGTAGTCACTACAACCTATTGGTACTCACTACAACCTCTTGTTATTCACTACAATCTGTTGGTATTCACTACAACCTGTTGGTACTCACTACAACCTGCAGACTGTCCCCTTTTCCATCACATTTTCTAGCCAGGCTTCTCTCCTCCTTCAGAATCTGTGTAAATGTAAATCTGGGGAATTTGGGGGGAATCTGTGCAAATACAAATCTGTGGGAATCTCTGGGAAATCTGTGTGGATCTGTGGGGAATCTGTGGGAATTTGGGGTGATCTGTGTGAATCTCTGGGAAATCTGTGTGAATCTCTGGGAAATCTGTGTGGATCTGTGGGAAATCTGTGGGAATTTGGGGGGATCTGTGGGGAATCTGTGAAGAATCTGTGCAAATGTAAATCTGTGTGAATCTCTGTGACATCTGCGTGGATCTGCAGAAAATCTGTGGGAAATGGATAGGAATCTGTGTGAATCTGTAGAAATTTGAGTGGATCTGCCTCAGAACAACCCCACGCTGAGGATTTTCTGTTCCTCCTGCCGAGCTCCCACACGAGCCAGCCGTGACTCACTGTTTTCCCAGCCTGTTTACCCTGCAAGATTTTCTGCTGTCAAACACTGGCTGCCTGCTCCTCTGGGGCTGTGCAGGCAGGGCTGGGGACAGGCACTCCAAAGTCCCCCCAGGGCACTTTTTGGGATCAGTCTAATGGCCCTGAGTTCTCACAGCTCCTGGAGATGAGGGGACCATCCCAGGGGAGGGAACCACCCCAGAGCAGCTCCTGGAAGTGAGGGAACCATCCCAGAAAAGCTCCTGGAGCTGAGGGAACCATCCCAGGGAAGGGAACCATCCCAGAGCAGGGAACCATCCCAGAGCAGCTCCTGGAAGTGAGTGAACCATCCCAGAACAGCTCCTGGAAATGAGGGAACCATCCCAGGTGAGGGAACCACCCCAGAGCAGCTCCTGGAAGTGAGTGAACCATCCCAGGGCAGCTCCTGGAGCTCAGGGAACCATCCCAGGGGAGGGAACCATCCCAGGGCAGCTCCTGGAGCTGAGGGAACCATCCCAGGGCAGCTCCTGGCTCTGCTGCTCCTCCAGGGAAGGGTTAAGCAGCAGATGCACCCAGAGGAGGCTCTTTGGAGGTGACTCTTTGTCCTCTGCTCTTGCCATGGATGAAAGGCAGGATTTTGGCACAGGTTCCCCAGGGACAATGCTGGGGACATCTCAAGGAGCTGTCCTGGCCACAGGGCTTGGACAGAGGAACAAAAACCACTCTGAGCTCTCCCCAGACCATCTCCAGGACAGGAGCAGAATACAGAGTGTCTGGACAAGCAATTAAATCTCCTGTGATCTTCATGAGTCAGTCTCTCTTTGCCATCCCTACCCAGGCAGATCTGAGCAGGCAGAGGGGACATTGTGACAGAGCTGTCACCCTGCCACAGAGCTCTGGGCCACCAGCCCTGAGTTTGCCCTGTTATGACAAAGCCAAGCTGTTAATTCTGAGCCAGGAACAGCAGCCAGGGCGTCCCCTCAGTGCTGCTGTCTGAGGCTCCAGTTCAAAGCTCTGGGAATGATTTTGGGTTTGATTTTCATTCCCCTGATGAGCTTTATCTGCAGCCTGGTTGTTCTTCCTGCCTGTCCCAGCAGGATGAGGCCCCAGAGCTCAGCAGAGCTGGGAAATCCAGGAGCACAGCTGGCTCTGCTGGGGAGCTGTGCCCTGCAATCCCTCAAGGGTCACCCAGAGCTCAGGACAATCTCCTGAGCAGGGCTGGCCACCAGGGGAGAGCCCTGCCCTGCCTGACCTGGAGGAGTCCCTCAGGCTCTGGGTGGGCAGAGCTGGGAAGGATTTCCCCTTGGAATTCTACACCAAAAAAAGGTGTGAAAAAAAAGGTGGGACATCTTTGTGCCAAGGCCTGGAGCATCTCCCCAACCCTGCTCTGATCGGTCCCATCCTGGGGGATGTCACCCACCCATCCCAGGGGTGCTCCCAACCATCCCAGGGATGTCACCCACCCATCCCAGGGGTGCTCCCAACCATCCCTGGGGGTGTCACCCACCCATCCCAGGGGTGCTCCCATCCACCCTGGGGGTGTCACCCACCCATCCCAGGGGTGCTCCCATCCATCCCAGGGATGTCACCCACCCATCCCAGGGGTGCTCCCATCCACCCTGGGGGTGTCACCCACCCATTCTAGGGGTGCTCCCAGCCATCCCAGGGATGTCACCCATCCATCCCAGGGGATGCCACCCCTCCATCCCAGGGGTGCTCCCATCTACCCTGGTGGATGTCACCATCCATCCCAGGAGTGCTCCCATCCATCCCAGTAATGTCTCCCATCCATCCGGGGACGTCACCCATCCATCCCAGGGATGTCATCCCTCCATCCTAGGGGATGTCACCCATCCTAGGGGTGCTCCCATCCATCCCAGAGATGTCACCCATCCCAGGAATGTCTCCCATCCATCCCGGGGATGTCACCCATCGATCCCAGGGATGTCATCCCTCCACCCCAAGGGAATGTCACCCCTCTACCGTGGCGGATGTCACCCATCCCAGAGGCACTCCCATCCACCCCAAGGGAATGTCACCCCTCCGTCCCAGGGATGTCACCCATCCCAGGGGCTGCTCCCAACTATTCCAGGGGATATCACCCATCCACCCCAGGGGTGTTCCCATCTACCCTGGCGGATGTCACCCATTCCAAGGGTGCTCCCAACCATTCCAGGGGATGTCTCCCATCCATCCCAGGGGATGCCACCCCTCCATCCCAGGGGATGCCACCCATCCCAGGAATGTCTCCCACCCATCCCAGGAATGTCACCCCTCCATCCCAGGGACGTCACCCACCCACCCCAAGGGAATGTCACCCCTCCATCCCAGGCATGTCACCCATCCCCAGGGCTGCTCCCATCCATCCCTGCCCACCTCAGGAGTGCAGCACAGCGGGGCCAGCCAAGCAAAATGAAAGCACATGACCACCTACCAACACACCTTGGCAGAGGCGAACTCCACACACGCCGCCGCCCGCCCAGGCAGGTGATGCGCGCCGCGCCCTCCAGCCGGTACCCCGGGAAGCAGGAGAAGCTCAGCACGTCCCCCACCCCGAACTGCAGCCCCTTCCTGATGCTGTAGGCCGGCACCTCGGGCTCGTCACACGGCTCCAGGTCGTATTCTGGAGGGGATAAATGGGTTTTATGGTGTGGGAAATGGGTTCTGTCCTCCATGGAGAGGAGACCAGGATCCAAGGGAGCTCCGAGCCTTGGTCCAGCTGCAGTGAATCCATCAGGATCCATGAAAATCCACCTGGGTTTCATCCCCAGCCTACAGGTCAGGGGTTCTGTAATCTCTGGAGAGGACACAAGGACCTAAAGGAGCTCTGAGTCTTGATCCAGCTGCAGTGAATCCATCAGGATTCCAAGCCATGAAAATCCACCTGGATTTCACCCCCAACCTACAGCTCCGGAGTTCTGTCCTCCCTGTAAATTCCACAAGTATCCAAGGGAGCTCTGAGCCTTGATGCAGCTGCAGTGAATCCATCAGGATTCCAATTTCCCCCTCCACCTCCCACTCCCCCCGGCCCCTGCATCCCAACCGCCTCCAAAGGCAGCAGGTCCCAGCTCCTGTCACAGTGACAGGGGTGGGGATCGGTCACTGTCCCCGTGCTGCAGCCCAGAGAGGATGGATGGCTCAGGGAGGGATTTCTGCTGCCTCTCCATTTCTAATCCTGGAAATGGATGATCCTGCTCAGGGGATGCAGGAGGACACTGAAGCTGCTGCTCCAAGAAAGGTCACCTAGGATTCTGGCCAGCAGCCAAACTCACATCCCTGACCCCACACCAGCCTGAAGGAAAACTCTTCTGAGGGTGTTTTTGGCAAAACCTCCCAGTCCAAAGCCTGTGTGTTAACATATATATATATATGTAAAGGGAGCTAAAAATAGAACTGACTCCTGGTTTTGCTTTTCAAGATAGGAAAGAAACCTTGAAATCCACTGAAAATGAGAGTTATAATTAGAGGCGAGCTTTTGAAAGGCAAAAAGCCATTTTCCCCTCATCAAAATGGGAGTTAATTGGAAATTTTCTGACTGGTTTCCACATGCAAATCCCTGACTTCAGAGGCCAGGAACAAAGGCACTGGGAGCCAGGTTTGAGCTGCATCTATGGCAACAGCTCTGCCCGTTAGGGAGGGTGCCAGACCAAGCTCCACAGGAAAAATGGGAATTTCTCTGCTTCCCTGGGCGCTGAAGTGGCAGCTCAGGACTGGGAAGGACACAGGGACAGAGGAAGAACAGCAATAAAGCTCCTGCCCTTCACTGGCTGTTGTAGGGAATGGCCTCTGGGGCACTCAAAGATTGACATTCCCTGGAATGGCAGCACTTGGGAGTCACCTGGAGCACTCCAGCCCAGAGGACACAGCCAACACCTCCTGCCCTTCACCCCCAGAGCCATCAGCTGCCCTGCAGTGCCACATGTCCCTTTTTGGGTCCCTCTCCCAAGTCCCCACACTCCTCCTGACCGACAGCTGCTGAAAAATCAGGATTTCCTGTGAAAAATCTGCATTTTGGATCAGCACACCCACTCAGAGCCACCATCAGCGGCATGGCTGGAACTCCTCTGGGCAGGAATTGCTGCCCTCAGCCTCCTCCTGACTCCTGGAGGGAGTCTGGAAAATCTGGGACCCCCAGAGCCCTGCTGGGTGCAGCAGGAGGGGGCTCCTGTCTGGTAGCACAGCAAAGAAAAAAGAGGGGAAAGGGGGAAAAGGGGGAAAGGGAAGGGAGGAAAAGGGAAGGGAGGAAAAGGAAAGGGAGGCAAAGGAAAGGAAGGAAAAGGGGAAGGAAGAAAGGGGGAAGGAGGAAAAGGGGAAGGGAGGAAAGGGGAAGGAAGAAAAGGAGGAGGAGGAAAAAGAAAGGGAGGAAAAGGAATGAGTGGAAAAGGGAAGGGAGAAAAGGAAGGGAGGAAAAGGGAAGGGAGGAAATGGGGAGAAGGGAGGAGCAAAGGGAAAGAAAATAAGGGAAAGAAGGAAGGGAGGCACAGAAGGAAGAGAAGGACAGAGGGAAGGAAGGGACAGAGGGAAGGCTTGGGCAGCTGCTGTCACCTGAGAAGGTGATGTTGAAGCCCTCGTAGGACATGGAGAAGTCGGAGATGAGGCGGATCTGGGCCGAGAAGTTGCCGAAGAGCCCCGCGCTGAGCGGGGCCGGCAGCCGCGAGCCCGTCAGCTGCTGCAGGGGCTGGGCAAAGCTGGAGTTCTCTGTGATCAGCAGGTAATCGTGGCCATTCTCCAGGTGGAAGGTGTGGAAGGTGAAGAACACACCTGCAGGGAGAGAGGGAAGCACGGCTGGAGTCACCCCAGTGCCCAAGCCCTGCTCCCCACCCAGGGCAGGGGGAAATCCCACTGCAATCCTGGGTTTGGTTCTGGTGGAAATGGAATCAATAAAAACCCCAAAGCTGGGGGGTGGGAGCAGGCCCGGAGCAGGGACAGGCTCTGGAAATGTTGGATTCCTGTGCCCTTGTCAGGGTGACACCGACCTGCTCCAGGCACAGAGCAGCAGCTGAGGGAGCAGCCCAGGGGAGCCTTTTATTCTAAAAGTGACTTTGAAATGGAGAGCAAGAGCAGCAAGGCTGGAGCTGGCAGGGCTCAAAACCAAGCAGGTTCCAGAAGGAATTCCTGCCTGGAAAAAGCAGGATTTAATCCCAGCCTCAAGGTCAGGGAGGCTTTCCCAGAAGTGTGTCAGTGGTGCAGCTGCAAGGACCTTCCCACGAAGTCAGAGAACTTGGGTGGGAATGACCTCAAAAACTGTTTTATTCCACCCCCCCTACCACGGGAAGGGACACCTTCCCCTGAACCCTACTTTTATTCACCTTTTCTTGCCCAAAATAAACCCCACAGCAGCTCCAGCCACGGAAATCCCAGCTCAAACACAGCCAGACTATTTTGCCTCTTCCTCCCAAATTCAATTTGAAACGTTTGGGGAGGAGGCTGTGACCTTGCTGCATTTGTGAATGAGCCAGAGAGGAGGAATGGATTACTCAAAGTCCCCTTCACACCTCCAGACACACAATGGGAAGCACTTCAGGCTCCTGCAGGAGCCTCCAGCCAGGTGATTTTTCATGCTGGAATTCAAACACCATTAGAAACACTCATTCTCTGGGAAATAATTCCAGCTCGGAAATAAAATAAAAAATAAAATTAAAAAAAAAATCAACAGAAAAAAAAAATGGCAGTGAGGGCAGAGCCAGGCAGGATCTGAGCTCAGAAACTCTGTCACAGCATTGTCACACCAGCTTAACAAGGCAAGGAGATGCCAAGCAATAAAAAACCTTTTTTGCATTTAGATGGATTTTTCCACCCTGATCTCCCAGCTCAGAGCAGGCTCCGGAGGCCCTGCTGGGGTGGGATTGGGATTTCTCCTGCTCAAAACCCCCCTGGAGAGACACAGACCCCTCCAGGACACCCCAGGATGGAATCTGGGCTTTGGGAGAGATCCCTGCTTGGTTTGACCAGGATATTCCCTTGAACCCAGTAATTCCCACCCCAAGGGCTGGCTCTGCATCCCACCATTCCCAAAACACAGCATCCCAAAGAAAGAGCAGGAAACCTGCAAGGAAAGCCCAGAGGAAGATCCTCCTCCTTGCTGCCCACTCCCTGGTAATTTCTGGAGATCAGGGAAAGCTCTGGAGATCCAATTTCCAACCCCACAGCACCAAATCCCAGCTGAATATTCCATTTATCCATCCCTGGCCCTCCCCAAGCTCTTCCTGGAGGTTTGCTGCTCACGTGGAGCTCTTCCCTTCCCAGAGAGGCTGGAAAGCAGCAAGGAGCTTTCCCCATGGGATTGGGAATGAAGGAATTGTGGGATCACCCCAACCTTGATCCCTTTACTGCCCTTCAGAAGGATTTTTATGACCCAAAGCTCAGGCCTGACCTTGATAATTCTTTCTTTATATCCATTCTGTGGAGAACAATTTTTAGTCTCATTCCTTCTCCCCCCAACCCTGCAAAATTCCACAAAAGCAGGAAACTTCCAAGAGCTTCCAAATTGTTTGTAATTTCTACCAGAAGCACAAACCAGAAATGGATCTGACCTGAAAACTGGGGTGTGGGGAATGCAAAATGACTTCATTCTCCCCTGTGAGCAAGTTTATACCCTCAGCTGTAGCAAACCCAGCCCAAGGAACAGAAATCAGCACAAGGACAATTCAGTTATCCTGGAGAACTTGCCCAAAATCCAAATTTTTTAAAGCAAAAACTCCAAGCAGAGGGCAGGAGGTTCCTCCAGCACTGAAGGGTTGTGGAGCTGCTCAAAAAGGGCTAATTACAACCTCATTTTAAAGGATTTGTGACCAATTAAACCTTTGCTCTGGTCTGCAATTTACTGTGGCACAAAACATCTCTGCAAACACAAGGTTGGGCTGGTTTTGTTTTTTCTCCCCCCATTTTCTGCAGAAGAAACAGCCAAACAAATCAGAGGGGGAAAGAAATCACTTTGAAGCAGTGAGATTAAAAAGAATGGTCTCTCTTTAATTTAAATACCTTTAAAATTAAACTGCTTTTAAACTCCACAGCCTGGGAGTCCACGAAGTGCCACAGGAAAAGAATTGTTGGAGCAGCTGGGGCAATTCCAGGACTGGGGTGGGGGGAGATATTCCCAAAAAACCTTGGAGGGGAGGAGCTGAGCACCTCCTCCAACCCCTCTGTGACAGGGAAGGGTGTCAGGATATCTGCACCACACCCTGGCTTTCAACACGAGGCCACAAAGGTCTGGAACAGGAGATAACAGCAAGGTAAGAATTGTCCCTTTAAAAGGTGACACCAAACCCTCTGGATCTTGCCCAGGGACAACGGAATCATCATTCCTGAGAGGAACTCCTGGATCCCACAGGGAGAAATTCCCCTCCCACTGCTCAGTGCTCTCCTCACCTTTGCCATGGGATGTTTCTATCGTCCACGTGCAGTTCAAGTTGTTGGGATAAAAATCAGGGAAGCCCGGGGAGAGGATGGTGCCGCTGGAGCCACGGATGTAGCCCCCACAGAGAGCTGGGAACACACCAGGAAAAGGGAGAGAAAGAGTTTAATAATCCAGAATCTTTCGTGAGCTGGGAGGAAAAAGGAAAAGCAAAACCCAACCCGGGAAAATGCAACAAAAAATAATGGTGGACCCAAATCTGATCAATCCAAACTGGGGTTTGTTGGACAGAATCCAACAAAATACAAGGATAGACCCCCAAAACCCAACAAAATTCATGGACAGACCCCCAAAATCCAACTAAACACATGGAAAGACCCCCAAAATCCAACTAAACCCATGGAAAGACCCCCAAAATCCAACAAAATTCATGAACAGACCCCCAAAATCCAACAAAATACACAGATAGACCCCCAAAACCCAACAAAATTCATGGACAGACCCCCAAAATCCAACAAAACCCATGGATTAAACCCACTGGGAGCTCTCCAGCTGCTCTTTGGCAGTGGGTGTGCAGGGGAAGGGTTTCCAGCAGCTGGAACCACCATCCCTGTGGGATCCACCTCCGGATATTCCCACCCCAGCCCCAAGCCCATCCCGAGCCAGAGCTCCCCTCACCCTCACAGCTGGGCAGGGGCCGGCTCCACTGGAAGTTGGGCTCGCACTCCAGGGCCTCGGTGTCACTCAGGGTGTAGCCAGGGTCACAGCTGAATGTCACCAGGGCTCCCACGTAGAAGTCGTTGCCGTGGCGCTGCCCGTTGACCGGGATGCCCGGGTCCAGGCAGTGGTCGGACTGCAGCTTCACAGCTGGCACAGAGAGCAGGGCACGGCCCTCAGCTGGGCACCCGCGGGCTCAGGGCAAGGCCAGCCCAGCCTGGCGTCACCCCAAGGCTCCGTGGGTGTCCCCAAGGTCACAGGGTGGGAGGGAGACAGGGGATTGCTCAAGGGAGGGGATGGAGAGAGGGAATTCCTGAAATGAGGGGATGGAGAGAGGGAATTCCTCAAGGGAGGGGATGGAGAGAGGGAATTCCTGAAATGAGGGGATGGAGAGAGGGAATTCCTCAAGGGAGGGGATGGAGAGAGGGAATTCCTCAAGGGAGGGGATGGAGAGAGGGAATTCCTCAAGGGAGGGGATGGAGAGAGGGAATTCCTGAAATGAGGGGATGGAGAGAGGGAATTGCCCCAAGAGAGGGGAGGAAACGGAGAGAGAAAAATCCCAAAAGTGAGAGGATGGAGACAGGGAAATCCTCAAATGGAGAGGAGGAAAGAGAGAGAGGAAAATCCCTGAAATGAGGGGATGGAGAGAGGGAATTCCTCAAAGTGAGAGGAGGAAAGGGAGAAAGGGAAATCCATGAAATTAGGGGATGGAGAGAGGAAAATCCCAAAAGTGAGAGGTGGAGAAAGGAAAATCTTCAAATGGAGAGGAGGAAATAGAGAGGGGAAATCCCTGAAATGAGGGGATGGAGAGAGAGAAATCCTCCAAATGAGAGGAGGAAAGAGAGAGAGGGAAATCCCTGAAAGGAGGGGATGGAGAGAGGGAATTCCCCCAAGGGAGGGGAGGCCAAACCAGTTGGGGGTGCCAGGAAAAGCAGAAACTGCTCCTCCACTGGCAGCACCTTCCTTGAGCAGGGTGAGCTGCCTGGCACAGGGAAAACAAACCCAGGGGACCCTGAGGAGGCTGAGGGGACCCTGCTGGAGACTGGGAATTGCAGGGAATTGCATGAAAAGGGGCCCTCACTTTCATATCTGATCTGGAAGCCGATGTCAGAGTGGCTCTTGTCCGTGGTGAAGAGCAGGTAGAGGTGGTTGCTGGTGCTGATCAGGAACTGGGGCACCTGGGTGCCATCATAGACCCCAATCAGGGGGGAGGAGTAGGAGCGGCCATCCCTCACCTCCAGGGTGTCATAGTTCACCTCTGTCTTGAACCTGGAAGGGACAGGAGGGAAATGAAAGCCCAGCACTGCTCCCTGCTCCTCATTCCCTCCTGGAAGCACCATGGGAGCAGGGCTGGCTCCTTTCTGCTGCCTGAGGGCACCTCACACAGGTTTGGGGCTCTTTTCACCTCTTCACCTGCTGGACCCCACCTCAAAAGTTGCCCAGGTGCTGAGGCAGCAAAGGAACCAGGGCTGGAAGAGCCACGGAGCCCCAAATGTCACAGCAGGGGTGGCAGTGGCAGCTCCTCTCTGCTCTCTGGGGCACTGCTGGCACTGCCAGGAATCCACCCAGCAGCTGATTTTCAGGATATTTGGATTTAGATCCATCCACAAGCCTGAAGAAGCCCTCCCACCCAGCCAGGAAATCCAAACCACTCAGCATTCCCTGCTGCTCCCCCCAGCCAAGGAATGTGTGGCAGCTCAGCTCCCCAAAAAGTGCCCAAAACCCCCCTGAAAAGGAGCAGGAGGGGCTCAGACACGGCACAGCCACCCCAGGGCTGGGGGAGTTTTAATTCCCTGCCAGGAGCTCAGGGATGGCAAAGGGAGAGGGGAGGAGCTCCGAGCCAGGCAGGAGGGGGAGCAGCTCCCTCCCCTCTCTTGGCTGCACCTCGGAACCACCAAAAGCACCCAGAGCTGGGATTTGGGGGCAGAGCAGGGACTTGGGGGCAGGGCCAGGGGATTTGGGGGCAGATAAAGGGGATTTGGGGGCAGAGAAGGGAATTTGGGGTCAGATCCAGGGGATTTGGGGTCAGAGCAGGGATTTGGGGGTAGATAAAGGGAATTTAGGGGCAGAGCCAGGGGATTTGGGGGCACATAAAGTGAATTTGGGGGCTGATAAAGGGAATTTGGGGGCAGGGCCAAGGGATTTGGGGGAAGATCCAGGGGATTTGGGGGCTGCCCATGGTGGTGAGCACCTGTCAAAGGTGATCTTGATGGGGTAGCCAGGCTGGGCCTCGATGACCCAGGCACAGCTGAGCGAGTCCTTGTAGAAGCCAGGCCAGCCTGGGGACAGGATGGTTCCACTGGGGGACGTCAGGTGGCCCCCACAGGGTGCTGGGGACACAAAAAAGGACACAAATCCCACCATTATCCAGGCTGGAAAAGACCTTGAGGCTCATCCAGCCCAGCCCTGCCAATTCCACCTCTAAACCACATCCCTGAGTGCCAGATCCCTAAAACTGGGGTGGGAATGTGCCAGAGCTGCAGCACCCTGAGATGTGCCCACCCTTGAACCCCTTCCCTGCATTTCTGTCCCCCCACGAGTTAAAAACCCCCAGAGCCAGATGGAACCACCAAGAAATGCTCAGAAATTCCTTTTCCAGCCCCAAGTGCAGCCAGAGCCCCCTGGAGGCAGCAGGGCTGACCCTGGGCTGTGAAATGATGGTTGGATGTGAGAGCAGAGGAACCTGCGAGGTCACCTGGCACTCCAGGTGCCACAGAAATCCCTGCCAGCCCTGCTGATTGAGTGGTGGCTCTGCTGCCACCAGGGACAGCCCCAGAGCAGGGCATTCATGGCACCCCGGGGCCACCAGCAGGAGCTGCAGGCGCTGTCTGGGGAAAGGACACGGGGTCTGAGAGCCCAGGGGCACAAAAACCCAGAGCAGCCAGGTTTGGTCCTGCAAGGAGGGACCCGGGGCCAGCCCCAATGGCACCATGGCCCTGTGCCAGCCCAAACTGTGCCACCCCAATGGCACCATGGCCCTGTGCCACCCCAATGTTCCCACGCCCCTGTGCCACCCCAATGTCCCCATGGCCCTGTGCCACCCCCATGTCCCCACGTCCCTGTGCCACCCCAATGTGCCCACACCCCGTGCCAGTCCCATATCCCCATGCCCCTGCGCCACCCCAATGTCCCCATGGCCCTGTGCCATCCCAAACTGTGCCAGCCCAAATATCCCCATGCCCCTGTGCCAGCCCCATGTCCCCACGCCCCTGCGCCACCCCAATGTCCCCATGGCCCTGTGCCATTCCAAACTGTGCCAGCCCCAATATCCCCATGCCCCTGTGCCAGCCCCATGTCCCCATGCCCCTGTGCCACCCCATGTCCCCATGCCCCTGTGCCACCCCATGTCCCCATGCCCCTGTGCCAGCCCCATGTCCCCATGCCCCTGTGCCAGCCCCAATATCCCCATGCCCCTGTGCCAGCCCCATGTCCCCATGCCCCTGTGCCACCCCATGTCCCCATGCCCCTGTGCCAGCCCCATGTCCCCATGCCCCTGTGCCACCCCAATGTCCCCACACCCCTGTGCCAGCCCCATGTCCCCATGCCCCTGTGCCACCCCAATGTCCCCACACCCCTGTGCCAGCCCCATGTCCCCACGCCCCTGTGCCACCTCACTCCGTGCCAGCCCCAGCCCAGCGCTCCCCTGCTCTCAAGGCTGGCACATCGAACCCATCTGATCTCAGCTGCCTCCATTATTTTCCCTCTGTGCCCGGAGCTGCCTGGGCTCCTCTCAGGGTTTCCAGCCTTTCCTCTCTCCCCTTCATTCCCCATTAATTCTTTTTTCCAAGTGTTTCAGATCTCTGGGCTTTTCTCCTCGCCTAAGAAGGGTAATTAAAAAATCCAGACTGAAGGGTGAGTCAAAGAAATCACCAGAGTGATCAGGAGGAGAAGGCAGAAGGTCATCAGCTATAAAAGGTGATTAAAAGTGTATTATTTAATGAATGTTTCCCTTCCACACTTAAAAATATGTAAATTCCAAGGCTGGTGCTTTGAAAGGAGCAGGAGCCCTGAATTAAACCTGCATTTAGACAGGAGCAGAATTCTGTAAGAATACCAAAAGTGCAGCTTTTTATCCTATAAAAGACAATTGGTTTCTTCCTTCTATCCCAAATCCCAGGACTGTGCAATTCCTTCAATCCCAAATCCCAGAACTGTGCAATTCCTTCAATCCCAAATCCCAGGACTGTGCAATTCCTTCAATCCCAAATCCCGGGACTGTGCAATTCCTTCAATCCCAAATCCCGGGACTGTGCAATTCCTTCAATCCCAAATCCCGGGACTGTGCAATTCCTTCAATCCCAAATCCCGGGTCTGTGCAATTCCTGCTGCTCAGGCACTGCAGGGCCAATTCCCCAAATTATTTCTCAATATTCCAGGGCTGTTTCTCAAGAGCTCAGCACTTGTTATTCAAATTGCTGCACACACCAGAGCAGAGCATCACTTCCCTGAGAACACAGGGAGATTTTCCAGCCCTAATGAGCTCCTTCTTCCCTTCTCTTTTCCACAGCAGAGCCTTGAAAGTCCTAAGAAAAGCTTTGAAATCTGAATTAAAGGCTTTAATTCAGCCCAGCTCCCCCCACGGCAGGGCTGGCTGTTGTGGCCTCCTGGAAATGCAGAATTTTTGTCAGATCCCATTGACAGAACTTCTGTCATTACACAAATATCAGATATTTTACAGGGATCAAAAAGCAGGGTGGGAAAACATCACCCTGGATCCTCCATTCCTTTTGGTTTCATTCCCTCCCTGACAGGAGCAGCAGGGAAGCTTTGAGGCATCACAAAACCGGAACCTTTTATTATTTTTGTTATTGTTATTAGAAAAACACCTGCTGGAACAAGAGCTGATCATCAAACCATCAAACAAACACCATAAAAATACTCCCCAGGGTTCGTTCCACACCCCAAAAAACAGGAAAATAAACAGAGCTGAGGAATATTCCGACTGAAACTTCCTCCCCTGCAAACTCCTCCTGGCAGAGGGGTGGAAAATCCTGGTGGGAGGTGGTGGCTGGACTCTGGGGAATGTGAGAGTGAGACCCTGCAGGCAGAACCCGGATTCTGCACCCCAAAATCCTGCAAAATTCCCCCCAAAAAATCTCTGTCCCTGCAGGAATGCTCACCTGGAGAAGAGGAGAGGAGGAGAAGAGGAAAAAGACGAAGAGGAGGAGAAGAAGAGGAGGAGGAGGAGAGGAGGAAGAGAAGAAGAGGAGGAGGCAGAGGATGAAGGGTAAAAGAAGAGGAAGAGGAGGAGAAGGAGAAGAAGAAGAGAAGAGGATGAAGGAAAAAAGAAGAGGAAGAAGAGGAAGAGGAGGAGGAGAAGAAGAAGAGGAGGAAGAGGAGGAGAAGAAGAGGAGAAGAAGAGGAGGAGGAGAAGAGGAAAGAGAGGAAGAGAAGAAGAGGAAGAGAAGAAGAGGAGGAGGAGAAGAGGAGGAGGAGAAGGAAAAGAAGAGAAAGAAGAGGAGGAGGGTGAATTTTCCTGACAGCACCCAGGGGCAGAGCTGAGATGGGATCTTTACTGCTGAGATGGGATCATTAATGCTGAGATGGGATCATTAATGCTGAGATGGGATCATTAATGCTGAGATGGGATCATTAATGCTGAGATGGGATCTTTACTGCTGAGATGGGATCATTAATGCTGAGATGGGATCATTATGCTGAGATGGGATCATTAATGCTGAGATGGGATCATTAATGCTGAGATGGGATCATTAATGCTGAGATGGGATCTTTACTGCTGAGATGGGATCATTAATGCTGAGATGGGATCATTAGTGCTGAGATGGGATCTTTAGTGCTGAGATGGGATCATTAATGCTGAGATGGGATCTTTACTGCTGAGATGGGATCATTACTGCTGAGATGGGATCTTCACTGCTGAGATGGGATCATTAATGCTGAGATGGGATCTTTACTGCTGAGATGGGATCTTTACTGCTGAGATGGGATCTTTACTGCTGAGATGGGATCATTAATGCTGAGATGGGATCATTAGTGCTGAGATGGGATCATTAATGCTGAGATGGGATCATTCACTGCTGAGATGGGATCATTAATGCTGAGATGGGATCATTAATGCTGAGATGGGATCTTCACTGCTGAGATGGGATCATTACTGCTGAGATGGGATCTTTACTGCTGAGATGGGATCATTAATGCTGAGATGGGATCTTTACTGCTGAGATGGGATCTTCACTGCTGAGATGGGATCATTAGTGCTGAGATGGGATCATTAATGCGGAGATGGGATCTTCACTGCTGAGATGGGATCATTACTGCTGAGATGGGATCTTCAATGCTGAGATGGGATCTTTACTGCTGAGATGGGATCTTTACTGCTGAGATGGGATCTTTACTGCTGAGATGGGATCTTTACTGCTGAGATGGGATCTTCACTGCTGAGATGGGATCATTACTGCTGAGATGGGATCTTCACTGCTGAGATGGGATCATTAGTGCTGAGATGGGATCATTACTGCTGAGATGGGATCTTCACTGCTGAGATGGGATCATTACTGCTGAGATGGGATCTTCACTGCTGAGATGGGATCTTCACTGCTGAGATGGGATCATTAATGCTGAGATGGGATCTTTAGTGTCCCCCCCACCCCAAAGGAGCCCAGGAGCAGCAGGCAGAGCCGGGGCTGACCTTCGCAGCGCAGCACGGCGTTGTCCCACACCACGCTGCCCTCCTGCAGGACACAGGTGACACTCTCAGCCCCGTGGGTGCGGATGAAGCCCTCGTCACACAGGAAGGACACGGAGCTGCCCAGCTGCAGGCTGTCCCCAAAGCGCTTCCCGTTCACCGGCACGCCGGGGTCCGGGCACTCGTTGTGCCGGAACGCTGCCAGGAGCAGGAGAGGGGGAGGAGTAGAGGAGAGGGTGGAAAGAGAAGAGGAAAAGGTAAGAATCAGCATCTTTTTGTCCTCCCCAAAAACCTGCTGATTTATTAAAAAATATGGATATTGATCTAGTATGGACATCCAACTGTGCTGGACAAGAACTCTCTGACAGTTTAGAGTTAGAAAGTGTTTGGTCATTGTGGGATAGCTCCCTAATACACACTGCAATTTACAGGTGATTACAGAGCCCTTTTATCTATACAGGTATTGAATATACAAATGCATATTGATAACTTTGGTACATCCCATTCCCAATGGATATTGATCTAGTACCGATATCCAAAAACTCTCTGACAGTTTGAAATTACAAAGTGTGTGTTCATTGTGGGACAGCTCCCAAACATACACCTCAATTTACAGGTGAGTACAGAGCCCTTTTATCTATACAGGTATTGAATACCCAAAATACAAATGCATATTGATAACTTTGGTACATCCCAGTCCCTGCTCTCTATGGTAATTAGTTCAAAGGCTGTTAAGTATGGTAATTAGTTCAAACGCCATTAACCATGCATAGTTTGTTCCTTGAAATGTGTCAGTTGTCCTTTTCATGGGGAGGGGTCCCAAAATGAGGAAGTTCTGACCTTTCTACTTTTTCAATGCAAATCTGACAAATGAACCCTTGGTAGGACTCCTACTCCCCATCTCCAATTGGTTTCAGAGCAGAGGAGGCCCACAAGTGTCCTATGTCCCTATATCACATATAATCTATAGGTAATGAAAATATAATATGTAATCACAAAGCAATCAATTATCCCTCTGAGGAGCTGCAATCAGATGCACCACCCCTCCCTGCCGGGCAAACCCAGCACACACTCACTGGTGAAGGTGATGTTGAAGCCCCTTTTCTCCATGGAGTGGTCAGTCTGGAACTCCAGCCTGGCCACGTGGCCGCTGCTGGTCAGCGAGGAGGGGATGTGGCTCCCTGAGAAGGTGCCCAGCACGGGTGACTCGGCCGTGCCACCGTCCTTGACGGCCAGGAAGTCGAACTGGGGCTCCACGTCGAAGTCGTTGAAGGCCAGGTGGATCCTGCTCTCGGGGTTGGCGATGATCAGCCACACGCAGTGCAGGCTGCTCCCGTACTCCTCGGGGTAGTTGGGGGACAGCACGGTCCCCGACGGGCTGGTGAAGTTGAAAAAGCAGGAAACTGCAAAGGGAAAGTGGCATCAGTGCCCACAGCCCTCGCGCTGGGATGTTCCCAGTGCCTGCTCTGAGGCTGCCCCAGGAGGGAAAATGGGATTTCCAGGCTGCCAGAGCCCGCTGACAGAACTTCTGTCACCAGAGAAATGTCAGCATTTCATGTGCATCAGAATCCAGGAGGGGAAAGCACCACCCTGGGTCTTCCATCAGCTCCCTTCCATCCCTTCTTTAATTCCCTCCCTCACAGGAGCAGCAGGGAAGCCTCTGGCCACCACTGAATCAGAATATTTTGGTCACCACTGAATCCAAATATTTTGGTCCCCACTAAATCAGAACCTTTTGGTCACCACTAAATCCAAATATTTTGGTCACCCCTGAATCAGAACTTTTTGGTCATCAGTAAATCAGAAACTTTTGGTCACCACTAAATCAAAATATTTTATTGCTGGGATAAGACAAACACCCATTGGGACTTTGGGTGGATTTGCCATTTTCCAGTCCCTTCCAGTATTTAACAGCAGGAAAAAAAATGCCTTTTAGGTGGGATCTGGCATTTTTCAGGTGAATTGTCTCCTCAGGAAACCTCCCAAGACTCGAGCTGGTGCAAAATAAAACCAGCATGGAACCAGCCAGGTTTTGCCTCAACTGGTTTTTTTTTTTTTTTTTTTTTTTTTTTTTGCTGTGGCCCCATCCCAGCACATCCCCCAGCACCTGGAGCAAGGAACCAGCTCAGCCACTCCGGGCACGGCTCCAGCCTCCCCTGCTGCTGTCCCTGCCCAGCTCTGTCACCCACAGGTGACATCCACATCCACCCCCGGGGTGCTGCAGACCCCTCGGGGCTTGCTGACCATAAAATCTGCCCTTCCCACCTGCTGAGCTGGTTTTTCCCCCTCTGCATTCATCAAACTCCTTCGTGCACACCAGGGAACATTTGTGGGACACGGCAGCAAAAGGAGAAGGAGCTGGGAGTTAATTTGCTTTGTCTGCGTCCTTGGGAGTCGTTCACACCTGGCTGAGCACTGGGAGAGGTGGAACAGCCCAAGAGCATTCCCAGATGCTGGAGTTTGGGACAAACCAGAGGGATCTGCAGCCCAGGTGGAGGGGAAGCTCTTCCCACCACAAATAAATCTGCTGGTTCCCAAAAAGAGCCCCCAAGCCACGGAAATAATTAAAGCCAGGCTTAAAACGAAGCTGAGGGGAAGAGCGTGCATGAGAAACCCTCCAGCTCTCCAGGGGTCCAACCCAGCCCGGGCTGCAGCTGCCAAGGCCCATTAATTCGGGAAGGCAAGGCTGCCTCTGGAGAGCCACCTGCCCAAACTTTGGGATATTTTATGTCTGGATGCTCTGCTCATCCCTTTTCCCCACTGCCACCCCTGGTAAAACCCATTATTGGGAACATCCATCTCCCTAATTCCTGGCACAGAGGACGAGCTTGGCTTGGGCTTGGCATTGAGACAATTACTTGGATCACTGCTCTGCCTCCCTCTGTTATTTTCCCTCTGTCTCCCCTCACCACTTAATGGGCTGGGATCAAATAATTCGGGTAATTCGGACGTTCCCGTGACGTTATCAAGGCCACGGAGCTGCACAATCCATTCCCTGCTCTCAGCCACAAAGAGAGCAGATTAAAGAGAAAACAAACTGCAAAACATCCTCAGGATTTTTTTTTTCTGAGCTCTCTCTCTCTCTCTCTCTCTCTACCAGAAATATCAGGGGATGCTGTCAAATAATTCTGTCAGCATAAGCACGGTGTAATCTGCCTCAGGAAAATTGAAAATAAATTCATTTGCACCCAGGGAAATGTCTCAGCAGCAGGGATGAGGTGTCTCCTCTAAATTTTGAGACCCAAAAGGGTGAATTAGCATTCAGCCAGGACCTCCAGCAGCCCAGCCAGAGAGAGGTGCAGTTGCCAGTTCAGAAAATAAAACAACAAAGGACTTGCTGACAAAGGGGAGAGGAGCAGAGCGAGGGAAGAATATAAAATTAACCTCTGCCAGATAAAACAAAGTGACAGATTAAAGAGGAGCTGATAAAGAAAAAAACCCTCCAAGAGTCTCCACTGCAGGGAAGTCAAGGAGGATTTTGATTTTCCATAAGATCAGTGAGGAGAAAAGCGAGTTGGAGCAGGAGAGCAAGGGCAGGGAAAGCTGCCCTGGCTGGAGAGGGGAGCTGGAATCACATCCCAGAGGGGAACATCCAGCCCAGGGAGCCACAGGGGCCATGGACAAACCAGGGGGGCTGTGAGGGGATGGCTTTCTTCATCTTGTGAAGCAGAGGAGGCTTTTCTTCACTGTGGAGGGAGGCTTTCCTTCTCGGTGGAAGATTTTTCTTCACTGTGGAAGGAGGTTTTTCCTCACCATGGAAGGAAGTTTTCCCTGTTTGTGGAAGATTTTTCTTCACCGTGGATGGAGGCTTTCCCTCACCGCGGAAGGAACTTTTTCCTCTCTCTGGAAGGAGATTTTTCTCTGCTCTGGAAGGAGGTTTTCCCTGTTTGTGGAAGGAGATTTTTCGTCACTGTGGATGGAGGCTTTCCCTCACCATGGAAGGAGGTTTTCCCTCACCGTGGAAGGAGGTTTTCCCTCACATGGAAGGAGGTTTTCCCTCTCTGTGGAAGGAGGTTTTCCCTCACCATGGAAGGAGGTTTTCCCTCACCATGGAAGGAGGTTTTCCCTCTCTGTGGAAGGAGGTTTTCCCTCTCCGTGGAAGGAGGTTTTCCCTCACCATGGAAGGAGGTTTTCCCTCACCATGGAAGGAGGTTTTCCCTCACCATGGAAGGAGGTTTTCCCTCACATGGAAGGAGGTTTTCCCTCACATGGAAGGAGGTTTTCCCTCACCATGGAAGGAGGTTTTCCCTCACATGGAAGGAGGTTTTCCCTCACATGGAAGGAAGTTTTCCCTGTTTGTGGAAGGAGATTTTTCGTCACTGTGGATGGAGGCTTTCCCTCACCATGGAAGGAGGTTTTCCCTCACTTGGAAGGAGGTTTTCCCTCACTTGGAAGGAGGTTTTCCCTCACATGGAAGGAGGTTTTCCCTCTCCGTGGAAGGAGGTTTTCCCTCACCATGGAAGGAGGTTTTCCCTCACTGTGGAAGGAGGTTTTCCCTCACCATGGAAGGAGGTTTTCCCTCACCGTGGAAGGAGGTTTTCCCTCTCGGTGGAAGGAGGTTTTCCCTCACTTGGAAGGAGGTTTTCCCTCTCTGTGGAAGGAGGTTTTCCCTCACCATGGAAGGAGGTTTTCCCTCACCATGGAAGGAGGTTTTCCCTCACATGGAAGGAGGTTTTCCCTCACATGGAAGGAGGTTTTCCCTCACCGTGGAAGGAGGTTTTCCCTCACTTGAAGGAGGTTTTCCCTCACTTGAAGGAGGTTTTCCCTCTCCGTGGAAGGAGGTTTTCCCTCACTTGAAGGAGGTTTTCCCTCACTTGAAGGAGGTTTTCCCTCTCTGGAAGGAGGTTTTCCCTCACCATGGAAGGAGGTTTTCCCTCACATGGAAGGAGGTTTTCCCTCTCTGTGGAAGGAGGTTTTCCCTCACTTGGAAGGAGGTTTTCCCTCACTTGGAAGGAGGTTTTCCCTCACCATGGAAGGAGGTTTTCCCTCACCATGGAAGGAGGTTTTCCCTCACTTGGAAGGAGGTTTTCCCTCACATGGAAGGAGGTTTTCCCTTACATGGAAGGAGGTTTTCCCTCTCTGTGGAAGGAGGTTTTCCCTCACCGTGGAAGGAGGTTTTCCCTCACATGGACGGAGGGTTTCCCTCACCATGGAAGGAGGTTTCAGCCCTGCTCCATTCAGCCTCCCTGCAGTGGACCCTGGGCCAACCCAGGAGCTGTTGAACCCCGTGCCACAGGCAGGGCCAGCCAGCCAGGAGGAAGATGATGGAGACAGCCTGGTGCTGCTGGAGCATCCCAAAGAGCCCTGAGCAGCAGGAGCCATTCCCAAGATGCCAGAGGCCAGCCCTGGCTGCAATTAATATTTATTACCCTCGTTAAGTGCCAGCAGAGGCCATTTCATCACCTGCACAGCACAGGGGCCTGTTTACAAAGTGTCAATAATTCTTTAATTTGTCAATAATTGCTGCATTTGTCAATAATCCTCATGGCTGACCAATTACTGCCAAGGCAATGGGAAAAATCCCTTTATTAAATACAGAATAAACCACAGCAGACACGGAGCAGCCAGACCGTGGCAGGAATGAACCTGCACAGGGATTTGTTCAAGTCAGCACCAGCAGCACCAGGATTTCCCCTTCATTTAGAGCAGTGAAACAATGAGGGTTCTTTTCTTGGGAGAGGGACATGGATGTGAACATGGATGAGAACATGGATCAGGCAGGATTTCTTCAGCAGGAGAAATTCCTGCAGCTGTCTGTCTTTTCTCTTCTCTTGGTGACTTTATTCTCGTCGAGGTGGGGGGTGAGAGGAGAGGGGGGGGGAGGGGGAGGAGCGGAGGGCGTGGTGAGGCGGGAGGGGCGAGGGGGGGAGAGGGTGGGGAGGGGGGAGAGGAGGGGGGGAGAGGGGGGGGAGAGGGGGGCTAGGGGGGCGAGGGGAGGGGGCGCGTCGTGGGACGAGGGTGTGGGAGACGGCAAGTGTCTCGTGACTCGGGGGGGGGCGGGGCGAGTGCTGGGGGCGTTGGGGGGTGTCGAGTGCCTTTGGCGCTATGTTTTGCTCTTCCTTGTTCTTCTTGGCGCTTGATATTAAGTGTTTCTCTTTTTTTAGCTACTCGCATATAGCTCTAGTCTCTCTCCGTCCATCTCTCATTTCCTCTCTCCCTTCCCCAGGTCCCACCTCCTCCCAGACCTCCTCCTGTTCCTGGCTCCATCCCTGCTCATCCTGCAGAGAATCCAGGGCTGATCCCAAGGAGAGGTCCCACCCTGGCAGCAGGAAAGGCACCAGGGTCAGGAGCTGAAAACCAAGCAAGGAATCCCTGGGATAACTGCAGTTTCCATGGAAACAACCCAAAATCCCTGACTTTTTAGATCCTGCTCCCACAGACCTCTTGGGAGAGAGCTGGAGACAGGAGTGGGTTTTCTGCCTTGCATTTCCTTTTTTCCCAAAAATGCTTCTCTAGGCAGAACTTGGGGATGGAGTGGGAAAGGGGACAGAGCTGGGAGCTCAGGGCACTGCTCCAGCTGGGCAGCAAAGTGCTTCACATCTTCTGCTTTCCTCTTTCTGTTATTCCAAGGGGAAAAAGAAAAAATAAATAAAACTGCATCTCCTGGTGCCTTTTCCTCCTGAAAACCCTGTGGGCACCACGGGGCAGGTGGGAGGTGAGGGAAGGAGTCTGGAGCAGAATGAACAACAGATATGTTTTTAACAAAATAACAAAACTGGGAGGGTTTTGTTATTTCAGAGCGACAAAACTCGGCTCAGCCCAGGGTGGGACTGCAGGTATGAGGAGGAGAATGAAAACCAGGCAGGTTTGGGAAGCAAACCTTGAGGAAAATATCACTGAATTTAAAATTCAGGGAAGAGCAGGTTTCACTGCCACCACTCCAGCAGGAGCAGGGGTGGCTTTGGGAAGGAGCTGAAGGTTTCCAAACCTGGCTGGGAGCTGCTGATCCCCCCTGGGACAGGGCTGGGCTGCTCCTGCCAGGCATCCTGCAGCCTTCTGCTCCAAGGCTTCTGCACCTCCCTCCCCCAGCTCCCACCATTCCCAACAGAGCTCTTCCCCTCCCAGCAGCTCCCTGGGGAATTTCTGCAGTGGCCACAAGCAGGTGGGAGTTTGTGGCCATTTTTTCTGGCCCAAGAAAAGCAGGGTGGTGCTGCTGGTCACCTCTGCTGTGCTGCTCCCTCCTCTGCCACATGGGACTGTCCCTCAGGACTGCGGGGACACCTCAGGGCAGCCACAATTCCCTGTGGCAGGGTGTTTTGGCAGGAATAACCGGGGTGTGAATGGACAGATTCATCCCAAATCCATTCAAATATCCCCAGCAATGAATCCGCTTCTCCCCATCTGCTCCCAATCCATTCAAATATTCCCAGGAATGAACAGGGGCTAACTAACAAACCCAGGAACAAACACATTTATCCCAAATCCACTCACATCGTCCCAGGAATGAGCAGATTTGTCCCCAGTCCATTCAAAACCAGCCAGGAATGAACACGTTTATCCCCCAACCCAAACATTCCAGAAATGAACAGATTTATCCCCAAACGGAATCAAACACTGCCAGCAATGAATATTTTTGCTCCCAATCCAGTCAAACACTCCCAGAAATGAACATGTTTATCCTCAATCCATTCAAACACTCCCAGGAACGACCATATGAATCCCAAACCCAATCAAACACTCCCAGGAATGATCAGATTTATCCCAAACCCAATCAAACATTCCCAGGTATGAACAGATTTATCCCAAACACAATCAAACACTGCCAGGAATGAATATGTTTATCCTCAATCCAATCAAACATTCCCAGGAATTACCACATGAATCCCAAACCCATTCAAACATTGCCAGGAATGAACAGATTTATCCCAAATCCATTCAAACATTGCCAGGAATGACCACACAAATCCCAAACCAAAACATTTCCAGAAAAGAATATGTCTGCTCCCAACCCATTCAAACATTGCCAGATTTATCCCCAAACCCAAACATTCCTAGGAATGACCACAAGAATCCCAAATCCATTCAAACACTCCCAGGAATGAACAGATTTATCCCAAACCCATTCAAACATTGCCAGGAACGACCACACCAATCCCAAACCCAGCCATGTCCAGAAATGAGTGTGATTGCTCCCAACCCATTCAAACATTCCCAGATTTATCCCAAATCCCAAACATTCCTAGGAATGACCACACGAATCCCAAACCCAGCCACGTCCAGAAATGAGTGTGATTGCTCCCAACCCATTCAAACATTGCCAGATTTATCCCCAAACCCAAACATTTCCAGGAATGACCACATGAATCCCACACCAAATCAAACATTTCCAGAAACGAACATGGTTCCATTCAAACACTCCCAGGAATGACCAGATTTATCCCAAACATTCCTAGCAACGACCACATCAATCCCAAACCCAGCCTTGTCCAGAAATGAGTGTGATTGCTCCCACTCCATTCAAACATTCCCAGATTTATCCCAAATCCCAATTTTCCAGCAATGACCACACAAATCCCAAACCCAAACATGTCCAGAAATGAGTGTGAGATTGCTCCCAGTCCATTCAAACATTCCCAGATTTATCCCCAACCCATTCAAACATTGCCAGGGATGACCACATGAATCCCAAACCCAAATCAAACACTCCCAGGAATGACCAGATTTATCCCAAATCCCAAACATTCCAAGCAATGACCACACCAATCCCAAACCCAGCCATGTCCAGAAATGAGTGTGATTGCTCCCAACCCATTCAAACATTCCCAGATTTATCCCAAATCCCAAACATTCCTAGGAATGACCACACCAATCCCAAACCCAGCCATGTCCAGAAATGAGTGTGAGATTGCTCCCACTCCATTCAAACATTGCCAGATTTATCCCAAACCCATTCAAATGCTCCCAGGAACGACCACACAAATCCCAAACCCAAACATGTCCAGAAATGAGTGTGAGATTGCTCCCACTCCATTCAAACATTCCCAGATTTATCCCCAACCCATTCAAACATTGCCAGGGATGACCACATGAATCCCAAACCCAAATCAAACACTCCCAGGAATGACCAGATTTATCCCAAATCCCAAACTTTCCAAGCAATGACCACACCAATCCCAAACCCAGCCACGTCCAGAAATGAGTGTGACTGCTCCCAATCCATTCAAACATTCCCAGATTTATCCCAAATCCCAAACTTTCCAAGCAATGACCACACGAATCCCAAACCCAGCCATGTCCAGAAATGAGTGTGACTGCTCCCAATCCATTCAAACATTCCCAGATTAATCCCAAACTCTTCCCAGGAATGACCACCACGATCCCAAAGCTCTGCTGAGCGACACCAACCAACCCAACCCCGCTGGGGTCAGTGCAGACCCTTCCCCTCCCCGGGATTTTTGGGGCACAAATCCCCTCCTTTCCTCCTTTCCCTCCCCTCCTTTCCCTCCCCCACCATTTCATTCCCTGTCAAACACCAGGCGGGTCCAGAAAATCCTGGATTTTCCAAGCGTGATCCCAACAATCTGAAGCTGCAGCAGAAATTCTGGGATGGCTCTCCCAGACCTGGCAGAGGGCCCTGCCCGAGGAGGTGACAGTGACATTTACTGTCACTCTCCCAGTGCCACAATCGGAACAGGACGGGTCAAGCAGCCAGAGGAAAAGCAGGATGAACATTTTGGGAAAGGCAGGAGGAGCAGGGAGGGGAAGGACAAAGATCCTTCAAGGACTCTGTCCCTGCAGAGCCCCCCCAGGAGCAGCAGGGCCCTGCTCCTTCTGTCAAACAAACCTCCTGAAGTGAACTCTGGAGGTTCATTGGTCACCCCAAAACCAACCAGACTCCCAAATCCCACAGGAACAAACCCCTAGATCCCAAATTTCAGAGAATGAAATCCCCAGATCTCCAAATTTCAAAGAAACAAACCCCCAAACCCCCAAATTTCACAGAAACAAACCCCCAGACCGACAAATTTCACAGAAATAATCCCCAAACCCCCAAATTTCACAGAAATAATCCCCTAAACCTCCAAATTTCACAGAAATAAACCCCTAAACCTCCAAATTTCACAGAAATAATCCCCAGCACCCAAATTTCAAAGAAACAAACCCCTAAATCACCAAATTTCAAAGAAATAAACCCCAGACCCCAAATTTCAAAGAAACAAATCCCCAAATGTCACAGAAACAAACCCCTAAACCTCCAAATTTCAAAGAAAGAAACACCTAAACCCCCACATTTCAAAGGAAAACAAACCCCAGCCCCAAATTCACAGAAATAATCCCCTAAACCTCCAAATTTCAGAGTACAAACCCCTAAACCCCCCAAATTTCACAGAAAACAAAACCCAAAACCCCAAAATTTCACAGAAATAAACCCCTAAACCTCCAAATTTCACAGAAAAAACCCCAAAACACCCAGATTTCACAGAAATAATCCTAAAACTCCAAATTTCACAGAAATAAACCCCTAAACCTCCAAATTTCACAGAAACAAAACCCCCAGACCCCAAATTTCACAGAAAAATAATCCCAAACCCCAAATTTCACAGAAAACAAACCCCCAGACCCCCAATTTCACAGAAACAAACCCTAAACCTCCAAATTTCACAGAAATAAACCCCTAAACCTCCAAATTTCACAGAAATAATCCCCAGCACCCAAATTTCAAAGAAACAAACCCCTAAATCACCAAATTTCAAAGAAATAAACCCCAGACCCCAAATTTCAAAGAAACAAATCCCCAAATGTCACAGAAACAAACCCCTAAACCTCCAAATTTCAAAGAAAGAAACACCTAAACCCCCACATTTCAAAGAAACAAACCCCCAGCACCCAAATTTCACAGAAATAATCCCCTAAACCTCCAAATTTCAGATACAAACCCCTAAACCCCCAAATTTCACAGAAACAAACCCCAAACCCCCAAATTTCACAGAAATAAACCCCTAAACCTCCAAATTTCACAGAAATAAACCCCAAACACCCAGATTTCACAGAAATAATCCCTAAAACTCCAAATTTCACAGAAATAAACCCCTAAACCTCCAAATTTCACAGAAACAAACCCCCCGACCCCCAAATTTCACAGAAACAAAATGCCAAACCCCCAAATTTCACAGAAATAAACCCCAAACCTCCAAATTTCACAGGAACAAACCCCCAGACCCCAAATTTCACAGAAATAAATCCCAAACCCCCAAATTTCACAGAAGCAAAGGGGTTCCCTCATTTCCCCCCTCACACCTGATGTTCTCCCACACCTGGAGTTCAGCCCCATTTTGTCCTTTTTGTCCCTTTGTGGCCCCTCCTGCTCCCCAATAAATCAGGAGGGCTCTGTGAGGTGTTTTCCCACTGCCTGGACACTCTCTCACTGCTCCATAAATATCCCAGAGAACAGATCACACTGGAATTATTTCAGCTGAAAGATTCCTGCCACACTTTACATGGAACAGGGCATGATTTGATCACCAGCAATAATCCTATTTTACCAAAAAAAAAAAAAAAAAAATCTCCTTTCTATCTGTTATCACCCAGTTCTGCTGCCCTGAGCACCAACCACAGCTTTATTCCCACTCCAAACTCTCAGCACCAACCTCAACTACGCCAACTGGCCCCAAAATCACCTGAAATTCCAAGAAATTAAAGGAAAAAGCAGCACAGGACCAGCCCAACACCTCCCAGATAATCAGGATAAACTCCAATATTTATTTTCCCTCTGCAGCTGATTTGCTGACAAAGAATAAAAAAAAGCAGAGAGGAAGGGGAGGGATGGCAGCTGGAAAAGGGAGGAATTGCTTCCTTTCCCCAGGCATTTCTCTGAGCTTAAATAAATATTTAAAATAAAAGGCACTGCCTTCAGACTGGTTCTCCCCTTCCTCATGACCCCCAATATTTTCCCAGCTCCTCCAGAGCCTCCTCCAGCTCTGCAGGATTTGGTTTTTCCTGGATCAGCTCCTGCCACGCCACATTTCCACTGGAATCCCCCCCCAGTTTGGCACCTGCACTTCTAAAAATGACATTTTTGCTTTCTCCCTCTCCATTCTCCCCTCCCTCAACTGCATTTTCCTGTTTTTTTCTTTATTTTCTCACTCCCCTGCTCCAAGATTTGAACAGAGCCAACAAAAGTAGAAAAGGAGATTAAAAAAGAAGAGTGAGGTTATCACCAATGGAGGGAAAACTCTGGGGAAAAAGGTCCTGGCAGGGCAATAAAGCAAATTGCCCAACCTATCCACAGAGAGCATTAAAAGACTGTGCAGAACTCCCATTTCCAGCCCAAAATGGGATCCTGAGTCACCAGGGAGAGCAGAACATCCCCAACCTGCTGAGAATGGGGCAACAAATGCAAAACTGAGACCCAGCAGGAGGGAGCCTGGAGAGGGATGGATCGTGAGGGAAAAATGAGGGGGCAAAAGCAGAATTCAGGTTAAATTGTGGATTTGGCCATGTCCTGTCTGTGCCAAGGCCACCAAGGGCTGATTTACCCTCAGGGCAAGGCAGGGAGAGCCCAGCACAGCCCAAAATTTTCTCTATGAGAAGAATGCAGGTTTAAATCTGGAATTTGCTGGGTCCTGTCCATGCCAGAGCCACAAAGGATGACTTTGCCTCAGGGCAGGACAGGGAGAGCCCAGCACAGCCCAAATCTCTCTTTGCAAACAGAATCCAGGTTTAAATCTGGAATTTGCTGGGTCCTGTCCACCAAGGGCTGATTTCCCCCAGGACAAGGCAGAGAGAGCCCAGCACAGCCCAAATCTCTCTCTACAAAGAGAATCCAGGTTTAAATCTGGAATTTGGCCATGTCCTGTCTGTGCTGGCCACCAAGGGCTGATTTTTCCCTCAGGACAAGGTAGGGAGAACCCAACAGAGCCCAAATCTCTCTCTACAAAGAGAATCCAGGTTTAAATCTGGAATTTGCTGGATCCTGTCCATGCCACAGCCACCAAGGGCTGATTTTCCCTCAGAGGAAGGCAAGGAGAGCCCAGCACAGCCCAAAACTCTCCCTGCAAAGAGAATCCAGGTTTAAATCTGGAGTTTGGCCATGTCCTGTGTGTGCTGGCCACCAAGGACTGGATTAGCTCAGGACTGGCGAGAGAGGCGAGCAATCTTCGAGAGACCCGGTTAATCGGAATTGCTGGTCCTCCACCAGGGTTTATTTCCCAGGACAAGGCAGGGAGAGCCCAGCACAGCCCAAATCTCTCTTTGCAAACAGAATCCAGGTTTAAATCTGGAATTTGCTGGGTCCTCTCCACCAAGGGTTTATTTTCCCCCAGGACAAGGCAGAGAGAGCCCAGCAGAGCCCAAATCTCTCTCTACAAAGAGAATCCATGTTTAAATCTGGAATTTGGCCATATCCTGTCTGTGCTGGCCACCAAGGGTTTATTTTCCCCCAGAACAAGGCAGAGAGAGCCCAGCAGAGCCCAAATCTCTCTCTACAAAGAGAATCCATGTTTAAATCTGGAATTTGGCCATATCCTGTCTGTGCTGGCCACCAAGGGTTGATTTTCTCTCAGGACAGGGCAGGGAGAGCCCAGCAGAGCCCAGATCTCCCTGCCCTGCCCAGCCAAGAGCCCCGACCTGTCCCAAGCTGGCTGAAGGCGCCACCTCGGCGTCCCCTCCGAGGGTCGGGGGGCTCTGGCCCACTTACAAACACACACAGGTTTCTGAGCAGACCACTGGCTGCTCTTTTGGCAGGTGATGCTCCTGTGGCCCTTGAGCTCGAAGGCGGGCTGGCACTGGAAGTGCAGCGTGTCCCCGTGGCGGAAGCGCGAGCCCTCGCGGCGGCCGAAGGCGGGGACACCGGGGTCACCACAGCTGCCCTGGTCGATCTCTGGAAGGGAAAACAGACACGGGGTTGGCTGTGGGAAGGGGCTGGGAGGGAGAGAACGCAGGGCTGGGTGTGGGGAGGGGCTGGGATGGAAAAATTTGGGTGTGGGGAAGGGCTTGGATGGAAAAATTTGGGTGTGGGGAAGGGGCTGGATGAAAAAACACAGAATTTGGGTGTTGGAAGGGGTTGGATGGAAAAATTTGGGTGTGGGGAAGGGCTGAAAGAGAGGATTTGGGGTGTGGAGAAAGGGTTGGGAGGGAGAAAACGCAGGGTTGGGTGTGGGGAAGGGCTTGGATGGAAAAATTGGGTGTGGGGAAGGGGTTGGAAGAGAAAACACAGAATTTGGGTGTGGGGAAGGGGTTGGAAGAGAAAACACAGAATTTGGGTGTGGGGAAGGGGTTGGAAGAGAAAACACAGAATTTGGGTGTGGGGAAGGGGTTGGAAGAGAAAACACAGAATTTGGGTGGAAGGGTGGAAGAGAAACAGATTTGGTGTGGGAAGGTTGGAGAAAACCGAATTGGGTGGGAGGGTTGGAAGAGAAACACAGAATTTGGGTGTGGGGAAGGGGTTGGAAGAGAAAACACAGAATTTGGGTGTGGGGAAGGGGTTGGAAGAGAAAACACAGAATTTGGGTGTGGGGAAGGGGTTGGAAGAAAAAAAATGGGTGTGGGGAAGGGATGGAAGAGAGAATTTGGGTGTAGGGAAAGAACTGGAAGAGAAAGAACACAGAATTTGGGTGTGGGAAGGGGCTGGAAGAGAAAGCACAGAATTTGGGTGTGGGGAAGGGCTGGAAGAGAGAATTTGGGTGTGGGGAAGGGGCTGAGGCCCAGCTGGTGCAGCCCCCACAGGCTGTGGCATCCCAGCCCTGACTCACTCCTAGAACCCCTCCTGACAGCTCCCCAGCCTCAAACCCAGGGCTTTGGGGTGGGGGAAGGCACAATTTCCTGACAGCAATCCCATTTCCAAAGGGCTCCTGCCCTGGATCACCATTAGCTCCAAAAACCTCACTCCTCTTCAGTGTTCCCACATTATTTATCTGCTCCACTCTCCCAATCCTCTGGATTTTATCCCAAAAAATTCCTCCATTCCTCCTGAGTGTTCCCACATTATTTTTTTACTCCACTCTCCTCTCCCAATCCTCTGGTTTTTATCCCCAAAAACTCCATTCCTTCTTTCCTTTAAAGTGTTCCCACATTATTTTTCTGCTCCATGCTCCTCTCCCAGTCCTCTGTGTTTTATCCCCAAAATTTCCTCCATTCCTCCCAAGTGTTCCCACATTATTTCTCTCCTCCACACTCCCAATCTTCTGATTTTTATCCCCCAAAAATTCTTCCATCCCTCCCGAGTATTCCCACATTATTTCTCCTCTCCACACTCTGATTTTTATCCCCAAAAAATTCCTCCATTCCTCCTGAGTGCTCCCACATTATTTATCTCCTCCACACTCCCAATCTTCTGATCTTTATCCCCCAAAAATTCCTCCATTCCTCTTGAGTGCTCCCACATTATTTTTCTGCTCCACTCTCCTCTCCCATTCCTCTGATTTTTATCCCCAAAAATTCCTCCATTCCTCCTGATTATTCCCACATTATTTCTCCCCTCCACACTCTGGATTTTATCCCCAAAAATTCCTCCATTCCTCCTGAGTGTTTCCACATTATTTTTCTGCTCCACTCTCCCAATCCTCTGGTTTTTATCCCAAAAAATTCCTCCATTCCTCCCGAGTGTTCCCTCATTATTTCTCCCCTCCACACTCTGATTTTTATCCCCAAAAATTCCTCCATTCCTCCCGATTATTCCCACAGTATTTCTCCTCTCCACACTCTGATTTTTATCCCCAAAAATTCCTCCATTCCTCCCGAGCGTTCCCACATTATTTTTCTGCTCCATGCTCCTCTCCCAGTCCTCTGTGTTTTATCCCCAAAAATTCCTCCATTCCTCCCGATTATTCCCACATTATTTCTCCCCTCCACACTCTGGTTTTTATCCCCATCATCTCTGATCAGCCTCGCTGTCTTTTTCCTCCCCGCTCCCAATTTCTTGCACCAAATTGGAAATCTCTTTTCTGACACTTCCTTCACAGAGGCAAATCAGGGGAGCTGAGATTTGCATCCCTCCCTCTAATATCCCAATTTGGCTGGAATAACAACAAGCACCCTCATTATTATTCTGGCTCCAGGGAACTCCACATCCAGGTGTATTTTGAGCAGAAGTCACCCAGCTTCTGCTGCATCTCCAGCTGAAAACTCACTGCTAGCTAATGAAGCATCCCCAAAATAATTTAACATAAATTAATATTAAAAGTTTTCACAAAACAGGGCTGAGGTTTTTTTTGCACTTTGCCAGGGTTTGCAGATCTTCCTGCACGCTTTCCAAATCTGTCTAGGAGCTGCACGTGCACGTTAGGGATGGGAAATGAAAATTTGGGGATGTTAAAGCTGCACTCAACTGTTCATTCCTCCCCTCAGAAGCTGCACAAGGCCAACAGTGCC